>NC_057948.1:30316313-30546313 GCF_018555375.3 Anguilla rostrata
TTTATGCTAATTAGTATTCCATTAAATAATCCTTTTGCTGGACACATTACCACTTGTTGGTAGCAATAGTATAAACTTATGCAGTCTGCCATTTGGAGAGGGGGGGGGATAAAATTGCCCTTGACCTGCCTGTGCACACGAAGACCTGGGAACTGTGAGAAGTGCCGTAGTCTAAAAAAGGGAGGGGACGGCTTTGGGTTTCCTAACAGTCCACCTGAGCAGTTTTTGCCAGCCTGGTGACCGGCTTGACCTGCTGGATAAACAGTGTCTAGACCATCAGATAAGTGACCATGGCCCACAGTGATAAGAGTTAGAGAGAGAGAGAGAGAGCGAGAGAGAGAGAGAGAGAGAGAGAGGGAGAGAGGGAGGGGGAGAGAGAGAGAGAGCGAGAGAGGGAGGGAGGGAGGGAGAGGGAGAGAGTGAGAGAGGGAGGGAGGGAGGGAGGAAGAGAGAGAGAGAGAGAGGGGGGGGCGGCGAGACAGAGAGAGAGAAAGAGAGGTGGGGCGGGTGATGGGACTGGGAGAGCAAGGTTCTACCACTCCCTCATTGCCAATGGTCATTAGATAACCATTCTTGTTTGGCTCTTTAAATACCTCAGTATGTTGTGTAACCAGTCCCACAGGATTTACAGTTCAGTTTTAGGTTCATTATCTGTAGTTACAGTCAAACAAGACTGTCTACCAGAGAGACCCGCACCCCAGAGAGAAAGGAGTTGACACAGCCTCTGTTTCAAGCCGTGAGTCAAACAATCCTTCAATTAACTGCGACAATCATTAAACCTTTACCTATTAAATGCAGTGTGTTTGGAATGTGCTGAATGATGTTGTTACAATCACCGCTCATGCAAGCTGGCTAATAACGATAATGAAACACAACATGACTGCCACATAATCTAAAAACCTAAGTGAGCTCTATACCAGTCTAAATGAAGTGATGCACTACGTGGACAGCTTCTAACAGCGCAATTCAAAAACGTGAAGACCACGGTCTTGATTCAGATCCAAACTGCACCAGTGCAGCTGTCGCTGCTAGCATCGCGTGGGCAAGGAGAGACGGCACTATCTGAACTCACAGAGGACGTAGTAGTGATGAGCTATGTTTATAAATTCAACTCTATTGGCTCCCATTCCAAATTGGCAAAATACGGGTAAAAAAACATGAAGACACCTATTGAGTGGTTTACTGAAAAGGGACAGTCAGTCACTGAGTCAGTCACTGTTCCACCTCTAGGCAGCAGGCCTTTTAAGGTGCTGGTGCGTAACTGTTATCTCATAGGCTGGCTGCAGTTACACTCGGTGTTCCCCAGGGGTCAGTGCTGGGCCCACTCCGATTGATTACCTATCTCCTCCCCCTTGGCTGAATCATGCGATACACAACTATATCCGTCATCCAAACCCACGACCCCTCTACCCCCTACCTCCCTCCCTCATAAGTAGCCTCCATGACATCAAGGCCCGAATGGCTGTCAACTTCCTCAAACCCAGCGCCAGTAAAAGAGAAGTTAAGCTTATCGGTTCAAAATCAACCCCGTCTAAAGCACCCAACTTCATCACCCCCACCAACGGTTACCCAATCCCTCAGTCAACCGAAGTTAAAAGTCTTGGTGTCATTCTGGACAATACCCTCTCCTTTGAGCTGCACATAAAGAACATACCATAAACTGCATTTCCTCACTTCCTCACTAACATCGCCTGATCCCACCCCTCACTTTCTGTCTCCAGTGCTGAAACTTCGATCCAGGTATTCGCCACCTCTCGACTGGACTACGGCAATGGCTTCCGCTCAGGACTCCGCTTCGAACTCATCAGTAAACCTCACATGATTCAAAACTCAGCCACATGAATCCTCACAAATACCTAACCCTCTGAACACATCACACCCACTCTCATTCAGCTACACTGGCTACCGGTCCACTACAGGGGCGACATAGCTCAGGAGGTAAGACCAATTGTCTGGCAGTCGGAGCGTTGCCGGTTCAAACCCCGCCCTGGGCGTGTCGAAGTGTCCTTGAGCAAGACACCTAACCCCTAACCCCTAACTGCTCTGGCGAATGAGAGGCATCAATTGTAAAGCGCTTTGGATAAAAGCGCTATATAAATGCAGTCCATTTACTACCGCATTCAATTCAAAATCCTCCTGCTCACTTACAAAAGTCCTACACAGCCTCACACCCCCCCCTACTTCTCTGACCGCCTTCAGGACTACACCCCAACTCACACTTTACGCTCCTCCTCTGCTGGTCTGCTCCCCATCCCTCCCACCTGACCCCCCTACAGCGGGAGAACGAGCTCTCAGCCCCATGCCTTCCACACTCTGGGACTCCCTCCCCCCTGACATCAAACATTAAAAAACTCCTCAAAACTCACATATTCACTCTGGGTCATAACGTATAATACGCTGGTTCCTACTTGTTGCCCACTGTAATGTCTCTTTATTGTTATATTATGATGTTTTTTTCTAATGTCAGTCCAGGCATGTTCTTGTTTATCAGGATTGTCCCTGGTTTATCCACTATTTTAACTTTTCTGATTTTTTTTTAATGCAAGGTGCCTTTTATCAGTGTCCAGAATGAAATAAAATGTATAATATTCTTCCTTAAACACACTGAGGGTGAGAACGTGGCTAAAAGCTCATTCCAGTCACAGTGCCAGGCCCTGCGCATGCTAAGCCTAAGGCCCCATGACTTAAATATTTATAGCTGGACTGTAATTACCAGAAGAGCTAAACACATTTTGAAACAGACAAATTAAATAAAATAAATAAAAACATTTGTTCAATTGATAGTCTATCACTTTTGGTTTTAAGCAATTATACTGATATATTGTATCAACAATTGATTCTATGTCAAGTTTTATGAATAGATTTTATTATACTAAATTAGCACAACTCTGTGACATTTTTTACTTTACATTAAGCACATTGCATAAATCAAACCCTATCAAACTGTCAAACCATAATGGCAAAGTAGAATTGTAACTCGAAAACAAACACATCTTTAAAAAGAAGAGACTTATGTACTTCAGGCAAAATAATTACTCAACTAATTATGCGAGTAGCATATTAAATAAAGTGAAGACACTTGCTAAACTGATTACATAACTGCTTACATTGTAATTAAATTGCTAAAATGGTTGTCCATCTTCACTGTGTAATGGAACAGGTGATGGAATAATATAATTAGATGTGCTTAGAACACACAGAAACGTGTTCGAACTCACGGAACCTTCTGAACAGCAGCTCACGTAACACTGGAAATATACCGTTTTCTCGTTCACGTACATGAAAATATATCGACAGATTGATTTTTAATGAGCCGCCAGGGATCCACATACCTACGCAAAACTAAACATTAAGCCTGATCCAATGAGCCAGAAAATGCAAAACAGATAACAGGTACAGTATCAGATAACGTGAAACAGCCCCTATTCTCTGCGATATCGCCCGCATCTTAAACGTAGTTACGGCCAGATCCAAACCAGCTTTCAGGCATTTTATCTTCACAGATAAGATGCAGCGGGTGAACCTGATATCACTGCATACTGTGTTTCTTTACCTCCAGTCATCTCCTGGTTGATCTTGTCAATGACGTATGACTAAAAGGGAAAAGTACTCGCAACTGCACAGGCAAAGCAGAACTTCTGAGTTACATGTATTGTGACTATGAACGCCTATGATACGTTTAACTGTTCTCAAGTGCCATTATTAAAGGCCTCTATGCATTCGTGGTGCAAAAGAGGCTGGAATCGATTTCTGGTCTCCAAAACCAAAACACATACAAACATCATGGGATTATAGCTGCTGCCAAAACAACCACAGAACAACACATTAATAAATTAAATGTTTTTATTTTTAAACCTTATTTTTCCACAGTTATTCTTTGTTAGTTCTGATGCTCATTTAGGATATTCCCTGGTAATTACTTTCATTTTAATAAACACTTAAACTCTGGATGGAAACACACAAGATCAGCAGCATACTGTAAGTCAGCAAAAATGTATGTGTGTATGCATCACATACTCCAAGACCTCACATTAAAAACATTTTAATGGTTCTGATATGCCCTGGAGCAAATCTCGAACACCATGCACCATCTTACATGCGCAAGGTACCGTATTATCTATTACACTGCACTGCAACCAAAAGAAAAAACAAAAACTGTCAACTGAGTTTTGAAATCATGAGGTGTTGTAAATGTCCACATTCTGAGATTTTGAAATCAGGGGAGCAAACTGCTTCTTCGTTATTGATGTTTGTGGTAAGGTAGTTCTGCAAAAACCTGCCCGTGGTCAACTGGATCTAAAGAGGTCGCTGCTTCATAAATAAGAAACACAACTGTATGCATTATCAAAACACTGAGTAAAGAACTTAACAGTATAACAGTACTAGGCAGTATTCAGCAGCATTATAATCCAAAAATACAAAGGACTTTTATTTTAAAATAATGATAATAATAATTTGTTTATAAAGAATTTTTCATTTTATAATAAATATCAGAAAATGTTCTACGAGGGAAATTTGGTGAATTAAAAATTATACAACAATATACAAAACAATTATATGTTCTTGCAGGATATGGATAGAAATGTCCCACATTACTAACCAAATGTCCCATAAGGATAGTAAGCACAGCCAAATTTTTCTTGCGCCCATGGTCTGCATCTATATTATCTTTATCAAGGAAGACTGATTTTATCAATGTCACACCGTAAAACGTTCAAATGTTTGAACATTTTTGTTTTTGGCACAATGAAACAAAAATAATATAGTCAATGAAAATTACATTTTGGTGGCAGAAAGAGTGTGGCTTTTCAAAGAATAAACTGTTTGTATTTATATATTATATATATCTGAGGACTACTTCATTCTCAGAATTATATCTAAAATATCAAAGCTCCAGTAATGCTTTTTCTGATCTGATGTTGTTTACAAGCTGATTACCTATCAAAAGCTGATTAATCAAAATCATTTATTTTTAGTTTTAAAACACCAAAGGAGGAAAACTTCTCAGCTGCGTATTTGATGTTGTTGAACAGTCTTGAGGCTGAACAGTCTTAAGACGACATGTTTTCCCCACAGTACAGCACAGCCACTCAGTGTTCCTCATACTACACATTATTACAAAAGAAATATTAGAGTTAAATCTGAAAGTGTTTTTATACGACCAACATTAATGTTGCATCAGTAAATATTAGTCATTTTAAATGACCAATAATTCTCATTTTAAAAATTGCATTTTGTGTCAGCCATTTACAGGCAGCATTTATTATTGGCAAATGTTATATTAACAAAAAGAAAAACACTTTGCCTTCATAATGTGAATACCCCGAGCACAACATGTTGAAAATACACAAAATGGTTTTCATTCACAAGTCACACGCTTCATGTGGGATAAGCTCATTTTGTCGGTCCAAGCCAAATACCGGAATGACGCAAAACACTAAGGAAGTTAAAACTGCTCTTCAGTGAATACATACATAACAGTGAGTTCGACCGGTTCCACTTGACAGACATTAACCATGGTCTGCACGATTTATTTTCCTCCGTATCTATGATATACTGTATTTAAGCACGCCAACATTTTTAGTGATTCAGTTTTATACGACACTGTTCCAAAAGTATGTTTTTATTTGATACCCGAATCATGCGTGTTTACTCCACCCTGCTGAAGTTACAACTTATGAGCTGTCGGGGGGGGCGGGGAGACCGGACAAAAAAAAAAAGAGAAGTCAATCCACAAAAAATAAAATGCACGGTTTTCGCTAACTTGTGTATCGCATTTTGCTTTTCACACAAGCTCTAAACAATCCTCAAGCATTCGCTGAAGAATTACATCAGGAGGTAGTATTATACCTCCTCTCAAATCCCCATCACAATATCGTGGAGAACATAATGCTCTTAGGGTGGGCAGGGTTTAGCCGAGCCTGCACTAACCCCAGCCGACTCTGCCATGTGCACGGGGAAGGAATGCCTGCCATGGGCCTCTGAGTGGGGGGTCCGGGGTGGTGTAGGCTAGGGGGTTTAGCATATACAGCACAGCCACCCTACAGGAATTAACGGCGTCGCCTCCACGAATCCATAAACACTTTACGCCTGTTTCAAACTGCCACTTCAGCCTGCCAGTCATAATACGATCAATACTTTAAGGAACACTGGACAATAAAACGCGTTTTATCTTCTGCTCGACAGAGTACGAGTAGCATGTGCAAAGGGTTGGCAGAAGTTCCTCCTTGTTTATAGGGGTTTGGGTGGTGCGTGGTGGTGTGTGGTGTGTGACAGTGTGCGTGTGTGTGTGTGCTTCAGAACTGCGTTGCTGCGTGCTGACCTCGCTTCACGGTGTGTGTGTGTGTGCGTGTGAGTGTGTGTGTTTCAGAACAGTGTGTGCGTACGTGTGTGTGTGTGTGTGTGTGACGGGGCTCCTCCAGCCTCAATGCACACGTGCGCTGGGTCTGTGATGTAGCCCCGCGGGCCTGGGGGAGCCGGCCTTCAGGTGCTCTTCATTACCCATGATGCTCTTCAGCAGGGCAGAGCAGGGGGGCTAAAGTAGACAAGCGGTCCGAAGGCCTGCAGTTGTGTCGAGGCCTACAGGTCCTGTGGCATTTAGCGCAGGCTAATTACTGGATGCCTTAGCTGAGAGCGAGGACAGGGTGACTGATGTACCCATTTTGTTCTTATTGTACATTACAGGCATTTAGCAGAAGCTGTTATCCAGAGCAAATTACGCAGCTTTTACAAAGCATTTACATTGCATCCATTTATACAGCTAGGGTACGACGGCAGTGTCCTACACGGGAATCAAACCTGTGACCTTTAGGTTACAAGACTAGTTCCCCTGTGATCTTAAGGTCATAAGACTAGTTCCCATGTGACCTTCAGGTCACAAGACCAGTTCCTAACCCATTATATCACACTGCTGCCCATTCTGTAATTGGTTGATCACTGACTCTTTGTTTTGAATGTATCTGCTACTGTCTGTTGATCAAAGTGGCTGATTGACTCGATGACACTCACCCAAGTGGTTATCATGCTTCAAACCCTCATACAAGCTAATGAGTCCTCTAAAACAGGAGATGAAGTGCTCTTAAAAATGTGTGCACTTCAGTGTTCTGCAGGAAGTGCTCTTTGGGCTGTTTATTCAGCTTGTCACTCCTCTCTCCTGAAAGGTTTACAGAGGAACACAGGGACATATCTGTGCATGTCTTATTTGAGAGGACATGTAAATGGAGCTTACCGAATTCACTAAACATGGCCGCATTAAACGCCCGAGCGTAAGGACCTCATTGGTTCCTCGCTCCTGAGAGGGGGAGGGGAGGGGGGTATTAGTCAGCCCCATTGTAAGTTAAGCCCCTCGGAGGAGCTGTGAACTGTTCACATCAATCTTCCAGCACTTCATCAAGCGCTCTCCCCGCGGGGGGCGATGAGGGCCGGGCGCGGGGCCCTGCATGTGTTTCCCATCGTACGGCCCGGTCCCCGCAGAGCACCGGCGGGGGGAGCGCTCCGTCAAACGGGGAATAGGCCGTTTCCGCAAGGTGCTTCGGTGGCCAGCGGTAATGGCCCGTGTCTCTCTCTCTCTCTCTCTCTCTCTCTCTCTCCCTCCCCCCCTCTCTCTCTCTCTCTCTCTCTCTCTCTCTCCCTCTCTCTCTCTCTCTCTCTCTCTCTCCCCCTCTCTCTCTCGGTGCCGTGGACGGTGGCCAGCGTCGGCCCGTTGACCGTAATTACCGAGCCCTGCGCTGCCTCCACCTCTGCCCTGCCACCAGGAGCGTTTTCGTCATGTTCGCAAAGGCACCGGGCCCAGAAGGACAGCGAGGATGTGATGTGAAGTGGGCTGTGTCTAATAGTTTACAGAAGTGTGGGGGGTGGGGGGGATGCTGGGGGGGGGAGAAACGCTGGCCCCGTTTGCTTGGATTCTCCATCACGCCCTTCTGCCTGGAGAGAAGAAAATGTGTCACGAAGACGTGCAGTAGTTGGACTTGCTTCCCATCAAGAGACCATGGGAGAAGAAGGGAGGGGAGGGAGGGAGCGAGGGAGGGGGACGGGGGGACGGGGGTTAGTGGTTTCAAAATGTATTCAGATCTGCTAATGCTTCACAGAAAAGGGAAAGAATGAATAAATAACAAATAGGCGAGAGAGAGAGAGAGTGAGAGAGATCCAGGGAGAGAGAGGGTGTGTGTGTTCATGAGAGAGAGAGAGAGAGAGAGGGAGTGCCAGGGAGAGAGAGAGAGAGAGAGAGAGAGAGAGAGTGTGTGCGAGTGAGAGATAGAGAGAAAGAGTGAGAGAGAGAGAGAGAGAGATAGAGGGAGTGCCAGGAGAGAGAGAGAGAGAGAGAGAGAGAGTGTGTGCGAGTGAGAGATAGAGAGAAAGAGAGAGAGAGAGAGAGAGATACAGAAAGAGAGATAGCGAGAGAGATGCATCTGTAGGAGCAATGTGGCTGACTTCCACCACCGAGGGGGGAAGGCTTCCCCACAGAGCTACACTCTCTGAGATGCTCAGAGCACGCAGGACATCGGCCAAGCGATCTGCGTTTGACTGATGAAGGGAAGCCTTTCAAAGTTCACAGGAAACACCCAATTACGACAGCGAGCGCGATTCCTCAACACCTCTGACGAGATGATGTATGCACTGCACCGCACTCGAATTCACCAGCGAAAATAAACCACCGCACGCAATTCATAACGGTGAGCGTCGACACGCAGTGTGCCGAGAGATCTCAGAACTTTACATTCACTGCCACAATACACCGTTCGACACATCCGAACCTGCAAAATAAAAAGACCTGCCATCTGAGCCCACCCATAGCTACTGTATTATAGCCATGCTGCTACTGTGCCAAGAGCAGATGGATAAAATGATTTATGCATGTGAGGTTTACACATACACTTCCTAGCATCCTCTAAGTAGTGCTACTCCATCCATGTTTGCTCATGTCATTTTAATGACTCAATTTATGATTGAACGTCACAATGTACAACAGAGGCACAAAGGGAAACACTGCTTAGATGGATTAGACATGAGAGAGCGATATACCTGGTGTCTGCACTGAGATGACTTCACTGAGACAGAATGACTAGTCCTGCATCAGACTCCACAGTGACTTGGACTGAACGTGTGTGTGTGTGTGTGTGTGTGTGTGTGTGTTTGTGACACAAAAAACTGCCGCAAAGAAAAGATGAATGAAATACAATCAGCTACTGAAAGAAATGTCTATAACATTATTATAACAATGACAGTCTGGCTGTAATATGCAATATTCAGATGTATCTGACACATGTATCTCAATCGCGTTGATCGGGAATTGTCTCAACATGATTCACAAATTAAATTGATTTATGACATATTGGCAATTGCTCTATATTCTCTGGCAAAGGATTTTTACAGTTTTATAATGAATTGCCAATCAATTTATGATGCATTGTGAAATATATTGGCAGCACATTTCAGATGGTTTTGAACTGCTTAAATATTTATGTGTTGGATTTAAAAACAAATGTGCAACAAAAAATTATTTTCACATTAACAATTATTTTCTACAGGGAAGTAATTTAGGCCCCATTCATTATTCTCTGCAGTATGTAACAACAGCGAGAAGACTCGGGCTGAGAAAAATTAACGGCAAAGTTTCCTGCGAAACAGAAAGGGTAAAAAATGTCCGCGGTTGACGGTGCACCTGAAACGCCCGCCTGCGCTTGAAGAGCGAACAGAACGCACCGCGAATCCGCTATAAATACGGACAGCATTGGGCACAGCATGGGAAGAATGGACGCGTTGGAAAAAAAGGAACCGCGCGCGCACACACACACGCACGCACACGCACACGCACGCACACACACGCAAACACGCACACACGCACGCACGCACACACGTGCAAACACGCACACACACACGGACACACACGCACACACGCACACACGCGCACGCACGCACGCACGCACGCACACACACGCAAACACGCACACACACACGTTGCTGAAGGGCTGAAGATGAAGGCTGCTGGGATGAAGGCTGCCAGAAGGAGAGGTAATTTATGAGTATTCATTAGGGCCCGCTCTGCCACAGAGGACCGGCTGCAGCCAAAACCGATCCCTTTCAAAGGCTGGGACAGGACGGGACGGGGAGGGACAGGACGGGGCGGGAATGGACGGGACGGGGTGGGGCTTGGGGCGGAGTGGGGCGGGACGGGGTGGGGCAGGATGGGACTGCGTCCATAAGGAGACGCAACATGCCCAGAACACACAGTGCGCTGAATGGAAATCTCACCTACACATTCTGGGCTGTCCTGGCTGCGGTCCAAAAACATTAAAAAATATATATATATTACCGGTCCCTTCAAGTAGCCCCTAACAGCAAGCAAACAGCCTCCACCTAGTGTTTATAGAGCTTGTCCCGTCGTCATCCTCGAGAACAGGCGCTTTTTAATTGCTGCCATGGGAACCACCCCCATGACAACAGCACATTGTAACTGAGAGTTCGGAAGGTGAGTGATGATTGGCTGAAGGTGACATTTCAGTGCTGAGGTGTCAAACTCGGTGTGTTTCCGCACGAGTGATTAATTTACGTCTCTGATTGGCTAAGGAGTCCACACACTTCATTCTCAGGGCTTTAATTGGCTGCTGACTGAAAGGAAACCACAAGCACCTGCAGACATGGCGGCCCTCCAGTCACAGCAGTTTGGCACCCTTGTTTCAGTCGCTGGCAGACCATGCAAGTGGTTCACGTGAAATAAAACGTATTCATGTGGTCAAACAATCTGTGGCCATGGGAAAAAATTTCCAGCTGTATATGCAAATGAATCATGAGATACAATCAAGAGAAACCGGACGGGCTGCCAACAGCAGTAAATGTTGTGGAACACCTTGCGCCACCATGTTGTTTTATAGGGCGGCAGTCGCAGGTTCGATTCAGGTTCGGGGAGGACACCGCCATTGTACCCTTGAGCAAGGTACTTAACCTGCTTCAGTGTATGTCCAGCTGTATAAATAGATGCAATGTAAATGCTATGCAGAATGTCTGGATAAGAGCGTCTGCTAAATGCCCTAAAAGTAATATTTTGACCCACTCAGTTGTATTTTTTTGGACAGTGTCAACCAAGCACTGAAACCTCTCACTCATTTTTGTAATCACACACAAATGTGGACACCGTAACAGGACATGACCCGACAGAGTAACAAAGTGAACCCTGGTGTGGGGAAACAATGCACCTCGGAAATTTCACAACAGCTCATCAGTTCGGTTCATTGAACGCATCGGGTTTTTACACTCAGCGCATTTAACGTATTAGATGCATATGAACCTTCTGATTGGAATAATTTGCATCAGTAATATTTGGATTCATTTTGCTGGTTATGTGGACACATTGGTTGAATGCAAATGGGTCTTGAACACATATCCTTAAATGCTTTATGCGCGGTTGTACTGATAAAAATCTAATGCTACAGATAAACAGGGTCCTGGCCATGACCCTGGCCATGCTGTGATATGGAAAAGTGCTGAGCTTGCTAAGATGGCGTCAACACCCTATCAGGCTTCAGGTGGCCCGGTACAAAATGTTATTCTTACCAAAAACGTCTAATCCACAGGCAGGCTCAAAACACGAAACACAGGGCAAGACTAGCAAAAACAACAGGAATCTAAATACAGAACACGCACTGAAAATATCTAAATTCTTGACTGCTGCATTCACTGCAGCAGAAATCTCGCACGATTACTTAATTAGTCTCAGCTTTGACACAGGGCATTTTTGGCCAGGCGTGACGTCACGTCACGATGCAGCGACGTGTCAGAGAGAATGCCAGTAACTGTCACGATCATCCGTCTTGTTTTAAAGACAGACAGGAAAGGGGACAGGGGTAGAACGAGCCTCCTATGTCAGCAAAGCCCTGGCAGACAGTCGCACAGAAGGGAAACTAAGGTCCTACGGAGAGGAGCATTTGAGGAAGAGTTTTAGTCAAGTCGACAGGTTATTTTAGAAGTTTGCTGATTGAACTGCTATTTTATATTAGCAAAAAAAAAACAAAAAAAAAACATTCACAGCTCTTTCAATGACTTGTAATTAACTGTCTAGCCATCTTGCGTGGCTAGAAGCTTCTCCGTATTCTCTCCTGTCTGCCAAGCGCGTGTGTGTGTGTGCAAGTGTGTGTGTGTGCACACCGAGGCTGAACACACACACACTCAGCAAAATGTGCTTTCTAAATACAGGGCCCCAGGTCACCCCTGACTGCACACTGCTGCTCGAGACCAACACAGTCCAGCAACAACCACGCCGCAGTCCGCAGTAACCCTCAGCTATGCTTCAATGTTTGTCTTTACACCCCCCACCCCCCTGCCCCCCCCCCCCCCCACCCCACGCGCTGGCAACTCTGTCCTCAAAAAAACAAACACGTTTCTTAATGCATAAACCCTGGTGATCAATACTGAGGCAATTCTAACAAATGGACAACTGGGCGTTCTGCAGGTTTTCGAAAGCAAAGTTCATGTTTTCCTAACTTTCCCAAACAGGACCAGTACACTGCAGGCAGAAATAAATGTTAAAAAGAAAACCTTGTTTACCGTGGCTGACAGTCAAGGTGAACAGAGAAATGGGTGTTTATACCGTTCTGTTTGTGTTTGAAATGGCACGTATCGGTAAGGGGCTGATTCTGAAGGGGAGCATCGTTCTGACGAGGAGCTGTAGGGGTGTGGTACCAGTCTTAAAGGTTTGATCAGATATAGGGCTATCAAGTGCATTTCCTGGAGGCTGGCAATCTTACCACAGGAGGAGAGTGAGCTTTTTTTTGGCATGCTGTGCATAGGAAATAATAAATAACATTGAGCTAATTGTTGTATCAATCCCCAGCAGGGTGAAAGACAGCACTGAAAAAGAGGAAGTGAAAAACTTTTGTTTAATAGACCGAGAGTGGCAGACGGGAATACATACCCGGTGCCCGTTCAGAAAGCCCGAAAAAGCGATTCACAATCAGCAGATTTGTAGCGGGTTGGGGGGTTTGAGGCCTGTGGTTTTTGAGATTCGGAGCACAGTGTGAATCTTTTCAATGCTTCATCTGTGGTCACGGAATATACTGATGCAAGCGATTCACTGTGCCGCATTCCACGCATACTGAGAAGTCAAAAAAGCCCTCACTTGAGAAGTGCTGCTTTTAGGAATGACTCCAGTAATGTCAACCACCAGTGAGGGCAGAAGAACTTGAAGTGAAACAAGAGAGCATTCTCTTTCGAATTCTCTTTCTCTCGCTCTCTCTCTCTCTGACACACACTCATGCATGCATGCATATGGTGCGCACGCACGCACAGCCAGGGGTCAAAGCAAAGGTATTCAATTCCCTGGATATCGGCTCCAAGCTTGAGTAAAAAATATTCAACACCAGGAAAACAGATTATCCAAAAAAAAAAAAAAAAAAAAAAGAAGTTATATCTTGCCTTGCAAAGCCAACCTTGCAAATGTATCTTTTGGAGTTTGTTCAGGTTTTAGGGGGTGAAACAGAGATGTCTGTATAAAAGCAGCTATGCTTACACATAGACCTGTAGAACTGAACTTCAATTATCATTCATTTGGGTGCTTTTATATTTTAACCTCGTAGGGACAACTCTTACAAAAGATTAGGGAGGACACTGTATGGACCAATGCCCTCAAATGGGAACTTGCGCTAGGAACAAAAAAACACACTCAACCGTGACTGTCATACCAGTTATGCTGTACACAGTCTCTTGTGGAAACGGACGGCTGTATTGTGATGATCCAGAGAGACAGATTTCAGAATTCAGCCCTTCCATCAGCACAAAGCCCAACGACCGCTACAAAAGACAGGTGCACTGGGCGTGTCAGCCCACCCCGACGGACGTGTGGTCAGGTGTCACACTATTTAGCTACAGAATGGCCCCATCAGCCAAAGAACAGCTCACTCGAGGCACAGCGTTGTGAAAAGGGCTCTTATCAGCAGGTATGTGCTGTCATTCCCCCGCTCCCCCCCAACAGTCTCTTCCATGGCTCAGTGTCTGCATCAGATAAAGTGAGACACAATCGGGCCTGGAATCAATAAAACAGTCTTTAGATACAAACTTTAAGTAATCAAGGAACTCTGGCTCTCCATTTAGCTGATCAATACCCGTATACTTGCAGTACCACTGATGTCATCTCTAAGAGGGCTGTGTTTTTGCAGAAACAATTGTTGTATGTAAGATATTGTGCCTATGGTTATCATAAGCCAGGTATATAGATTTTATACTTACAGAAATGCCACCATTAAAATAGGAAGTAGTGGCATCCATGGCTTAAATATAGCATTTTTTTCAATATAATTTAAAAAGTATTCATTTTCATATTTCCATGTTTTTCAGTGATTGCAGTATGTTATATGTCAATAAATAAAACATTTTGTTCTACATACAGTAGTAAAAAAAAATGGACTACTTTGTTTAGACAAAACATGCTATGTGTAAAATTATTTGAGACAAGTGTTACACTGGACATTGGAAGTGATCGGGTGAGTCGAACATATCTAAATGAAATCTTTTCAGAGTGCAGAAGGCACTAAATCACCTTGGCGGACTACACCTTTGTCACTTCGCCGAGACAAGGCATGCAGGAAAGAATGCACAGAAGATGGAGATGAAAAATGGATTATCAATCAGTTGAAGAATGGGCTCTTCAGAAAGGAATCTGCTACGATGCAGTTTATCACAGCTCTTCAAACCACTGTACTGACACTGCCTCTCTTGTGACACACAATGCGTTTCTGCCACTGATATATCACCTTAAGCCTCTGCTAATGGAGGAGACAATGACCGCCCCCCCCCCCTCCCTTAAACATCTCTGTCAGAGCCACTGACATGTTCTCATGAGACCTCCCTCGCTTCCTCGGGGTGGAATCCACAAGTGCACTGCCCCCCAGCTATCCCAGGCACCTCCACCACTAACCTCATTAAGGAGCCCGAAGCTGGCGGCTCGGCGGGTCGCGGGTTCAGAATGGGAGGAGAGAACAAACTCCTGCTTTTTCCCTTTCTCCACAATCGACCTCACAGGATACGGGGACTTTGAGAAGAGAAGACGCTTGCGACTCCACAGATTGCGTTTTCCCGGTGTGCCGTGATCTGGCTGAGTCAAGATCACGGCGCACCAATCGCACGTATGTTTTCAAACACCGCTTGGCAACCCCAATAAAGCGAATAAAAAAACGCATAAATCAATGAATTATAAAACTGCGTACGACGCTGGCGAGCCTTGCTCGGAATTATTTATTTATTTATTTTTGCACATTTTGTGCAGTTCTCTGCCATTCCAGCATTGGCTGACCAGGGGGGATTTGGAGTGCGTTCAGTTTGAGACCTGCGGGACCGTTAAAGCTCTAAAATATGGGTTTCTAAAACGGCGTTGAGAGAAGCGTTCTTTTGGCAGCCTCCCTGCAGATTTTGTTCTGCTCTTTATTTTATTCACATGTTGGACTCGTTTATCAGCAGTCCTCCACAAGACCAACAAATCATCACAAAACTTTTCAAGCAACCAATTTGTTTCTTGATCCACTGTGGTGTCTGGGGGCAAAATGGTAGCAATCAAATTACAGCAGGCTATTATCCGATTTTCCAGCCTCACCAATGCGAGCCACAATCCAACAGCTTTGTTCATTCACTTTCAGCCTGACAGATAAATGGCCACGATTGGACAAATTCCAGCCTGGCTTTTGATAGGTTTAAATATTTACGGACTGACTTAACCGTGTTATCTTGTTCAAGTTGGGAAGAGAGCAAAGTCCTCCTATATACAAGGACTGAGAGTTCTGCGTGGTTCGTGTGAATGAGTTTTAAAAATTTTAATCTTACGTAAAAATGAAAAGAAAGATCCAATATAAACAGGGTTTGCTTTATCTCAAGCAGAATAAAAAAATTAGGAGCAACATTAATAAACATATGCAATATGGAAACACTTTTAAACACATAAAGCTATTAGCTACACAAATTGCAGTAAACTTAACAATCAATCAAGGCATTCAAATGAAAGTTTTTTAAGGTCTCCATTATTTTAAATGTGTTTTCAGTTCTCCATTTGTAGTCCTGATTTGAGTCAGTTTCAGTACCAGCTGACTTTTTTAGGCCTTTTTTTGATGATATCCACCCTCCCACACTAGGCATGGTTAAAGAGTTGTGGACAAATTAGGTAGGCTTCCATTTGCAATAAGCTCCAACGTCCAAAATCATCATACCACCATTTTGTTTTTCTGAGAGGAAACAGATCACATATTTTATGTATGAACTAAGCCTTCATGTCTGTCACAGGCTAACTATGTTCACATGAATTATAACCCGGTCACTGCTTATTTTTGTTTGTTTGTGAGTGTTTGATATACGTGACCTCTGCGTGTGTGACTCTGATTGTAGGCGTCTGTGTGTGCATGTACAGGGGAAGGGAAGGGATGGGGGATATATTATTTTGTGAACTTTTACACTGGTTTCTCGCTGTTGTACACCTTTTTTTCTTAAATTAAAAAGATGTTCTAAAAAACCATCACACTCTCCAGGACACCAGGAAGCACTGTGCAATCTCTGAAACATTCAAGTCCAGGAGATCTTTTATGAGACATTATTTGCCTGATCAACATGTCAGTAGCCATTCAATAAACATTCAACTATGACCAAATTCACTCAGTAGTAATAGCACATTGCACCCTAATCTCTAATTGCTAATCTATCATTTTCACAGATGCAGTAACGGCCATCTTTCCAGCAGTTAAAAAAAAGGGCAAAGATTCTGCTGCTCTTCCAAGTGCACAGCAAGGCACACGAGGAAGCCATTTTCAGCTTAAACACAAAAGTGAACGAAAGTAAAAAAGAAGTAAACGTAAACACAAACAACAAGGAAAGCTGAAAGGTTTAAGTGAGGGAGCATCATGCAACGCTTTCTGCACTTGAGCGAGCAAAGCTGCTTACAGAGCAAGTAGGGTTAAGTGTTCCGAACTAATCTCTTTGGAGGGATTTCCACAGACAAGCCGAATTCACAGAGGAAGTAAGCAAGGAGAGAGCTTAACTACATCTTAGGGTTGTGTAGGTCAAAATCTATGTTTTACGGCCAAAAAGAACTGACTTAACTTTCGAGTTTGAATTGCTAACAAACATGTGCACAGCATGGTGTGTCTTTGTGTGTGTCAGAGAGAGAGAGAGGGAGGAAGAGGAAGAGAGAGAGAGAGCGAGAGAGAGAGAGAGAGGGAGGGAGGGAGGAAGGGAGAGAGAGAGAGAGAGGGAGGAAGAGGGAGAGAGAGAGAGGGGGGGAGGGAGGGAGAGGGAGAGAGAAAGAGAGGGAGGGAGGGAGAAGTAGGGGGCAGAGCTCAGTGCCATTGTGTGTATAGTCTGCACTTTCCTGTTTAACTTTTGCTCAGCAAACAAAGGTTTAGGATATGATTTCTGAACAAGACTTCCCAAAAGTGACTGGGGAAAAAAAAGAATAGAACAGTCATCAAAAATATCTGAAGACATCTGTCTATCCAGCTACTTGTACTTCAGTAATTTGGACTGTGCATTCTGAAGAACAGGGCATGTGCAATATGTTGTATTTATTGACATTTAAAAATATTTGATTTATAAATTGGTGAAACTAGCCCGCCAAATTCAAATCAATGTACCTACAGTATATTAAAACAGTCTGACTCCTGATCATTTATGAAGAGCCAGCAGCTTTGCCTTTCTTCAAACCTCTAATGAGGTTCTGTGAATTTGTCATTTTACTTCCTTGTGGCATTTCCTGTTACCTGAACCGGATGTGTCTTGACAAAAAGGTGGAATCACATTAACAATGAGTTGCATTGTGTAGCATTTGTAAAGAAGGAGTACAGACATAGACAAGTGGGTTAGGCTCTGAAAAATACTCTGCTTTTACTCTGCATTGCATTTGTGTCATTGTTTCTGTTTGTGCATTTGTTGTATATTATACTGTATATTGTGCCATTCCCCTGTAAGATAAAGCCAACAAAAAATTTTCTGCATTAAGTTTCCGCAATAACATATTTGTTGATGCAATTAAAGCTCTCTTTGCACAATTAGAAAAGTAGGACAAAATAAACACAACATTATCTACCATGGAGCCTCCTGACTGAAAGTCATGAATTAGAGCAAACTGTGCATTTATCTGAAATAAATGTAACGATAAAGATCCAGATTGTTCCTAGATAACGGATTTTTAAAAATGGTTTCTGTGATTGTTCTCCTCCTGGATTTCCACCTACTTCACAGAACAGATTTCTCCTGTGATCAAAGAACAGCACAAAGGTGAGTATTCTGTGACATAACTGCCACTGTTCTTCGTCTAGTTACTAATGATTCCAGAGAAGTAAGGAATTTCACATGGTTACGTAAAGCAAAAGTAAAGAAAACAATTTTAAAAAGAAAGAAAAAGGTGAACAGCTAAAATATGGCAGTTATCCTTCATGATGGTAACTTAGTCAGGTCAATGTATACCTAAAAGTCTGTCGTTCATGAACTTCCAGCATACTAAAAACCCTATACAAGCCTCCTACCCTTGACCTTTCCAACTTTTCAGTTTGACCTTGTTAAAGGAAGCAAATCTTGCCAGGGGGTTACATTCCCTTCCTCCACGAGTTAAGTTTCAACCTGACTAAAAAAAAAAAAACTCCATTCAGATACTTCAAATAAATTGAAACAAAAAAATGACGTAACTACCACCAATGGGAAGCAAATGTGTTGTGTTTGTGCGAGGCAGTTGCAGGCTGAGGTTTAAAATCTGTGCCCAGATTAACAAACGCTTGCTTGTGGAACGGAAAGATTAAGGGGGAACAGAGGGCGTGGAGTTAAGGGGTCCCCCCCGTCACACAGCAGTGCAGTGTAACGGTCAGAGAACCGGGACTGTCACCCGGAGGTCGCAGTACCCTTGAGCGAGGCACGGGTACTTCACCTGACCCGCTTCACTAAAATATCAAGCAAGTATGAACAGATACTATTTAAAAAGTGTAAGCTGTGAAAGTCACTCAGAAAAACACCGTCTGCTAAATGGCCACAGTGCAATGTGAAAGGTTAATGTGGAGCCCCTCTCGTGGACCCAGCAGATACGTACGTGCTCATTGGCCGATCGCATCGCCTGGCCCCTCTGCCAGCCAATCGCATCGCCTGGCCCCTCTGCCGGCCAATCGCATCGCCTGGCCCCTCTGCCAGCCAATATCAGCAGCAATCCCGAGAATAAAAATGTATTTCAGTATCCCATGAAAGTCCCATCCCATCTGCTACACCCAAAGCAAATTAAATGTTAATTTGGCTAAATTGGCTGTTGACAGCTGGGTTTCTGATATGAACTCAATGGATGAAACCATTTGCACGTTTTTCCATAAACAATGTAGGGTGAAAGTGTAAGCTGTTTTATGTAACCTGGAAAATAGCCTCTTAATGCTTCCACATTATGTAGCAACAAAAATAGAAAGTGCCAATTTCACTCAGTTTATGTTTAATTTCTCTTTTAAGTGCCCAAGCACTGTAGTCAGAGCACAAACCTGGAATACTGTTGTCTTGTTCAGCATTGGTACGATCTTCCCCACACACTCAACTTCTCCCCCCATTTAAGGACTATTTCACTGTTGCATTGTAATTGCTCAGCACGAACACTTAAGCAAAGCAGTTAGAAGTTAGCCGGTAAGTGCTACTTTGAGTGGGAACGATACATCCAACTAAACATTAAAAAAAAAACAACATATTGGCTTCGTACAGAACCCTTGAGTTGTAGAGTTAATTTGAAGCTACAGCATACATATTATTCATGCATAATGACTGCATAAAGTTTAACTCTTGATTATTTTTTGGACAACAGCCCTGGACACATGTTAAGATGAAATATGTTCACAGAAATATGTTGACACCAGCATTGGAAAATGTACATCTGCTTTTCAGGTTCATACAGACACAAAGAACTGCACTACACACTGCATGAAGAAACATAACATCTAATAACATGTAAAATGTCTGCAAAATCCAGTAATTTCATCTAAATTCATTTAAAACTTTGCATTTGTAATACCAGTGATACTGTAGTGAATTTCAGTGTTGCATGACTTAAATCCTGGGGTATGAAAAACTTGCAAGTCATGAAAATGGGCTGATTCACTGGGGTTGATGGCCATAAACACCTATCAAATAAAACCAGGAGTGCTAGCCAGCGTAGATTTATGCGAGCCAAAAAAAAAAAAAAAAAAGAGAGAGCTTGAAACCAGGTGATGGTCGATAGGCCAGACCAATTTATGTGACCCGTGTTCAAAGGTTGCCAGTATGATAACCGAAAACTCTTAACTCCAGTCATTTAGCAGAGATAATACAGACGAGCTTATGTCAGCAGTGAGGTGATCAATATTGACAGATAACCCGTCACATGGCCCTTTCAGCCCCGTCATGTTTTATTAAAGCTCGCGCAAAAAATTGTGATTTATGCTCGCGCATGCTTCAGCTGGGGCGCTATTTATTTTAAAAGGAGGAAGAAAAACGAGGCAAAATGTATCGCCCGCATTTGAAAACACTCGTTGAGAACACAACTCACAATTCAAGTGCCCTCGAACATTCAACGGAGTGCAAACAAAATAAAATGAAGTGAACACAGCCGATGTCCTTGTGACTCAGTGCCGTACATTCATGAAGAGCACAGCTCGGTAAACGTCATTGTTTGTTTTTTAGTTTTTATATCGGATCGTAACGCAATAAAACATCACACAAACCGATCCTCTTCGAGACGCGTGTGCTGTGTGGCCAGTAAGCAGGAGCACCTCTGGCTTAATGCACACATGCGAGGCCTGCAGTATCTGTGCCCAGTATGAGACTCTGTCTCCCACACCATCTCACCGCCAGCTGTCGAGCACATCAGAGAGGAACACCGAGTCCTTAGCTTCATTCACCCTCAGAATATATTTTTGTGCCAAAAAAACTGGATCTACTTTTTTTTATGACTGAAGGTTCTCATCTAGCTCAATGTGCTGTAATTGTCTCACGACGGAACAACAAATAAAGTTTGTTTGAACAAACCCCCATGTGACCAAACCTGACTAATGGTTGTGTCGGTAAATTAAAACAGTTTGTAATTGCTGTTTCTGAGAATTATTTGGACGTAAAAGGATTTGGCTTGATACCGAAAATGATATGTAGCCAGTGGCCAGTGATATAAAAATGGTTTATTCATGCCTATGGTCTACGATTCTGCTGTCTGTGATTATCATCAATAAAAAACTTCCATTTTTGTTCGCTTTTCAAATTTTCCCACCCGTTGGCAAGATGTCAAATCTATAATGCAGTTTTTCAGCATTTCCCAGAAATACAGACCTCCTTGTCCCTGTTTTTTTTAAAAAAATTTTTTAAGAAGACTTGCCCAGTCTTCACACAAGGACAGACAAGACGAGAAAGCTCACCCAGTCAGTGGCCCTTGGTGTGTACAGTGACCAACTGATTTTTCATTGACTGTGTTCAGCCAGAAATCCACTCCCCCAGCGTAAGTGGACTTAATTTACACCTTGCACACACTACTATAGGAGTGCATGACTGTACTTAAATATGCTATATATGTGGAATGCTCACACACATATTACTCATGTGCACATAAAAGAAATTCACACTGGTACACAAAATGCTTTGTGTGTGTGTGTGTGTGTGTGGGAGCATTTCCACACACATAAAATACTCGCACATGCACATATGAAACATTTCATATTTTCACATCTGCAAGTATTTCAGGTGTGAGCTATGAATAGTACGTGTGTGCAAGTGATGCATCTAAGGCATTTCACTATCATAAGTGTGAGGCCCTAGTGCTCCCATAGCATTTCCTTAATTAGCGACTGTTAACCACTTTAAGATATATAGATGTATAGACACATACATATACATATATGTAGATAAATATGTACCAGTGGACATGTAGCTATATTTCCATAATGAAGCTGCCCAGTGAATCACAGTCCAGTGTCCATAACACAGTAGTTTTTAAAAGTTTTTTTGTTGAGCAAGTTTTGGTCAGATTTGATCAAATATGATTTTTCATTGCTGTGCAGTAAAAATAAGTAGTAAACTTGCTACTGGAGACGAGTTTATGTGGTATAGCAATAGCTTCTATTTTTTCCCCCAACATCCCAACGTGATTTCTCATTTGCACGATCAGAAGCCGATAACCTTTTGTTCTACAAACGCCATGCAGGTGATCTTGGCTGAGAAAATGAAGCCTAACTACGCTAACAGCCTCCGCAATGATTTAGACTGTGAGCTCCTGGTATCAGGACAGATAAATACGGACAGACTTTGTACAGGTCAGTTTTTTCTTTCGTGCCACAGCTAACCAGACTGAGGTGGATCAGACCGGTATATTATGGGATGGATCCTTCGGCGTGTCACTCCAGAGGACTTTGGTGCCAACTTAAGTGAGCTGGGGACTGAAGTCTTCTCTTCAAACTTTGACCCTTCGCCTCTACAAACAGATTGGCCTGCAATCTCTGTCCATAAGACCTTTTCCTGATCTCCCATCATCAGCTTCCCGTGGCTCTTCCCAAAGCCATGATACTTTGGAGACCCATTTAGAATAAATACACTGTATCTAGGCCTTAATTAGGAGACTACTTTAACCTTTTTTTTTATCCTATGAAGTGCTTGCACGTGGTGGATAATGGATCGTTGTTGTTGACGCATCAACGGAGAGGGCTCCTAATCTGTTTGACATTTGAAAAGTGATTTTTCTACACAACTGAAAGCATTCAGTTCAGTCGTCCACTACAGTGCTGTTCCGTGGTCCCCCAGGTTGTTTCCTATTGCTCAGCTCACCAGCGCATTTTTTTGAATTAATTCTGATCTTTCAGCCTCATGATGGCCCGTGTTATGGGCACTGACACGTCATTGGACCTCATGTTGAGAGACAACAGCAACAGACTCCAAATGAAAATTCAACACCTAGAATCAACTCTAAACCTTTTGTTAGCTTTCTTGTGCATGAACTACTGACGCAAAGACAAACAGACCAGGAAACAGCTGAGTAGCCAACTGTCCAATTACCTTTGGTTCCCTGTTATGGACGATGTATAACAAGGGCTGCAATCCCTACACAGTTCACCTGTTATGGATGTGAAGACCCTCAGCTTAAAGCTGACGGTGTGCACCTCAGCCTCATACTCATTGTTTCATTTCAAATCTGATGTGCTGGAGTACAGAGCCAAAGCAGCAAAAAAAAAAGCACTGTCCAAAAACTTATGCACTGTATATGTCTGTACACCAAAGATCGAATCAGCAATTTTTCTGCAGTTGGTGGAAATTAATACATTTTTCTGAAAAAAAAAAACAAAAAAAAAATCTTTATCAGTGCAGCAGAAGCATACGTGCGGACCATGTGCTCCAAACCCTCTCTCTGTTATATAGCAAAAAGCCATTTACTTTGAAACATGGGTAGCTTTTAACTGTTAACCTTTGCCCTCTGCCTGGTGCAGTGACCCTCTCTGAAGGTCACTGATAATATTTTCCGGTCCTTTGGCAAACACGCTCTGCCGAGAGGGTCAATCATTTGCCAGCTAGATTAGCACGAGACATAACTCAGCGGGCCTAACCTTCCTCTGCTCCACAGGAAAATACCCACTTGAATACTGGGGGAGGCTTTCTCTCCTGATAAGTGTATTATTTGTGCTCGGCGTGCTGACACCTGCTCCTGGCCATTTGTTCTCCTTGTAAAGGTGGGTCCTGAATAAATGAGAGGCGTGCATGTACCAGTTGAACCACAATGTCTGGAAATAAAGCAGGATTCAAGAAGGTAACAGATCGTACACCTGTAGGTGTTTCAGATTTTGAATGAACACTCTTTCCCCCCTCAGGAGTAGCACTGGATTGAAGTGGGGATTCTTTGGTCAAATTTCCTGGGATTTCCAGCGCATTGATAAAGACTCAGTGACACGGTGTAATTATCTGGCTCATGTTGCCAGGTTTGTGCGTTAAAATTTTAAAACAGCACCGAGAGAGAGAGAGAGAGAGAGAGAGAGTCAGACAAAAAACTTTCTCCGTCTTGCACGTTGGGTGAGTGTGACACAGCGTTGCGTCAGCCAGAGATTCACACGGCTCACATCCCGTCCCCGTTAGGCCCCCCCCCCAAAAAAAACGAAGGAAGCTGCGTTCCTGGGCCCTGGAAGCACAGCGGAAACCGGAAAAAGATGAAAAAAAGTCAGAAGTACAAACGGTGACCCTCAAATTAATTTAAACCTCCACTGAAAAAAAAAAAAGCAAGAGGCCAGGGTCAAGGGAACACTTAAAAAGCGATTGGCATACCATTTGAGGGACTTTTCACCGGCTCTGGCAGGACGGGTGCAGCGAGCCATGCCCAAAGCACGCCAGCCAGAGGTGGCATCATTAGAGGGGGCAGTCCCACTGCCTTAAACAAGGCTGTCCCACTGCCTTAAACAGGGCCGTCCCACAGCCTTAAACAGGGCCGTCCCACAGCCTTAAACAGGGCCGTCCCACAGCCTTAAACAGGGCCGTCCCACAGCCTTAAACAGGGCCGTCCCACAGCCTTAAACAGGCCCGTCCCACAGCCTTAAACAGGGCCGTCCCACAGCCTTAAACAGGCCTTCCCACAGCCTTAGAGGGGCCTTCCCACAGCCTTAAACAGGGCCGTCCCACTGCCTTAAACAGGCCCGTCCCACAGCCTTAAACAGGCCCGTCCCACAGCCTTAAACAGGGTCGTCCCACAGCCTTAAACAGGGCCGTCCCACAGCCTTAAACAGGGCTTCCACAGCCTTAGACAGGGCACGCCATGCCTTAAACAGGCCGCCAATGCCTTAAACAGGGCCGTCCCACTGCCTTAAACAGGGCCGTCCCACAGCCTTAAACAGGGCCGTCCCACAGCCTTAGAGGGCCGTCCCACTGCCTTAAACAGGGCCGTCCCACAGCCTTAAACAGGGCCGTCCCACAGCCTTAAACAGGGCCGTCCGACAGCCTTAAACAGAGCCGTCCCACAGCCTTAAACAGGGCCGCCCACGCCTTAAACAGGCCGTCCCACAGCCTTAAACAGGCCGTCCCACAGCCTTAACAGAGCTGTCCCACTGCCTTAAACAGGGCCGTCCCACAGCCTTAGAGGGGCTGTCCCACTGCCTTAAACAGGGCCGTCCCACAGCCTTAGAGGGGGTGTCCCACAGCCTTAAACAGGCCGTCCCACAGCCTTAAACAGGCGGTCCACAGCCTTAAACAAGGCCGCCCAAAGCCTGTCCCACAGCCTTAAACAGGGCTGTCCCACAGCCTTAAACAGGGCTGTCCCACAGCCTTAAACAGGGCCGTCCCACAGCCTTAAACAGGGCCGTCCCACAGCCTTAAACAGGGCCGTCCCACAGCCTTAAACAGGGCCGTCCCACAGTCTAGGCTCCCCCACTGGAACGGCAGGAAGCGAACAGCACTAATGCGAAACATTACCACCGAAGTAATGAAAAACGGCATAAATTTCAATTAACACACGAGCGCACAGCCAAAGTTCATTTGCTTATGTTCAGCACTTCACACTCAGTCTGGGGCCGAAAATCTGCACAGGGCTGCTTTTCTTACATCACATCATGTCAGTTTCTATATTTAAGAAAAGGTTAACACTGATATGCACTGTGTATTTAGCCAGAATTCATTTTAATTAGAGCTACGTTGGAAGATTAAAATGGTATGGTGCTGGACTGAACTTCGTGTCACCATACATTTTAAGGCCCTTCTGGGACTACCAATGAATCAAAGAAAAACTAGCCTCGTATTTTTAAATATGATTTTGTTTTTAAACCAAACAGGAAGCCCAAATGATTAGTTACTTGGAGCGGGGGTTTGGAGGGAACATTTAAATAAAGAACATGCAACACAAGAGGACAAACAACAGGAACACAGTGACCTATCTTTAATTCGTTAAACTTGAGAAGCATGAAAACCAACAAGACACATTCGTCATCTTGAGGAAAAAAAAAATCTTAATCGGCCAACACCGAGCAAAATACAAACAACTGCCCATGACAGCTCATGTCTGGGTTAATCATTGACGTGGAATTTTCCAGCCACCCAAAACATTTAACACCCAAACACAGGCCCTTCATCCTTGTCCCTGCTACCTGCTTTGTGAAGAAAAACTGGTTTCCACGGTGACATGACATTCTAGAAGTTTACACCTGGAGTCAAAGGTCCATTATGAGTGGAGTAGAAAAGGAAATGTCTGGACTAAAATGGATTTGACTTTCTGAAGGAGTTTTTACAGGATTATTCATTGTTTCGTGCCATCTCTCTCTTTTTGCGATGCTGTTCTGGCATATTAAGAATGGAAGAATACCATTCCCTCAGCGCTGAGCTGTTTACAGCGTGCCGTTAAGCAGCTCAGCTGCAAAGAACCTGGAGGCAGGAGAGTTTCCAGGAAACTAACGGAATTCCGTTTTATTAATTATGTTCTCGTCCCCTTTGCTGAAGTACTAACATCCCACTTATAAGATAAGTAACGAGAGTTAAACACATTTCATGAAGAAAGCATCGCCCATGCTCTTGTTGTTCTGAAATCAACATCTTCGGAATGCACAAATGTGTTTGCTGTCCTAAAGCCAAATACTTCATGTTGAATCCCACGTTTAATTTGTTGCACCAAACCATAGCCTTAATCTAGTAGTAGAAGAGCCTGGAAAATCTCAAGGAAAAGTTTTCATAGGAGCATAGAGTGAATATATGACCTCCATCTCTTTGTTTACATATTACATATACTGTAAATTAGACTACCTGCCAGCTTCACAGGTAACAGGCATTTGGCGAATTATGGTCTAAAGAAAGAAAATATACTTCAAGTACTCCAATATAGTACTGTATTTATGAACAGATGCAAACTTATGTTGGTACTCTTATTTATAAAAAGGGAAAAAGTTCCAATGAAAATAAAATGAAATGTCACTTTCTGAACAATAATTGGGTAATATACATATGCAGAACCTCCGGAGACATAACATACTAGTGCATGCTGTACACGCTACTTTGGTGTTACCTGTATTATATTTTCTTGCTTAGGAGTGGGTAGGTTCGCCAGAATTTCAAAAATATCTTGAAGGCCCACAAGTACTGTCTCGGCCAGGTGAAAACATACACTAAAACTGAAATAACATAGAAAAAAAACCCTGACAGTGAACTGTCCCTTTAAATGTGTTAGGGCCGTAGTCTGTGGTGGCTGATGCAAGCTGCATTGATTCCAGGGTAGAGATGACAGATCGGTGGTTTCTGAGTGACAGCTGAGGCAGACAGAGAAGTGTGTGTGTGTGTGTGTGTGTGTGTGTGTGTGGTATGTCCAGGCTCCAGACTTACACAGAACTGACAGAAAAAGGCAGTCTCACACCGCAACAGCAAAAGTGAGCAAGACCAGAAACCATCTGAGTACAGACACAGCAAGGACCAGCAACACAGTCACTGCACTACGTATTTATGTGTGAGTGTGTGTGCACATTGTGCACATGCAGGTATATATGAATATGTGAGGGTGAATGTCCATGAACATAACTATTGTTGGTTTCACTGAGTACAAGGAACACAGTAAATTACAAATCTCACCTACGCACAGTGACTAATATTAGATGTCGGCCATCTTAGCAACAAAAATGACAGTCATTCTCAGTGACAGTAAGGAACACAGCACAGTACATACATACTTCATTACTCATATTTTAGATATTTTGTGTCAAATGGCAATCTCACATTGGTCCCCCTCCACCCCAGAAAATCCTATGTTTTAATATTTTCTGAGGGCCCCTGTCAGTCAAGGCCTTTGGAATCGTCCTGACATCCCTCCCCCCCTCCCCCCCCCCCCCTTACGGCGCCCCTGCACATGCACAAGCTCTGAGGGCATAACTTTACTGTATCATCTGCTTTGGAGTTCATTTGGATGTGTTTGCTTAGTTTGGACCACAAATCCCAAAAGCCTCCATAACATATAAAGCTGGCAGCCTGTCATAAGCCTCTGCAAATATCTATGAAAATCCTTCACTGCTCAAAAAAACTGCTTGGGGCCAATCAAAAAATGCATAAATAAATAAATAAATAAATACACTGAAACTGAAATAATACATAAAAACCCCAGAAAGAGAAGTCACTATGAACATTGCTAAAGAAAGGAACTTGGTTGGGATCAATAGAAAGCCTGCCTACTCCACTCCGATACGCCAAATTCAATCAGAAGTTCCACGTTTGACCTCTGCCCTCATCCTCAAAGGCAACGTCTCCATTTTGAATACAGGTAAAAAATTAAGTGCCCTATGGATTTCTGTTTCTTTCACCGTTTATCCCAAGTGTACGCCATTGGTGGCAATATGTATGGATACAGCCTCAACTTTGTCAGTAATAAAACATTAGTCCACTTTAAAATTCAAGAGGGAACTGTTATCATGAGTCTGTCTTTTAAACTGTTCAAACTATAACAGCCCGCAAGAAAGCGATGACGCAAGTTTTAAAGGAACACACACTGAATACACACACACACACACACACACACGCAAAGTTAATATTCCCAGTGGGTGGAGTGTTATGGTTATATATGTACTTGGCTCATAAATACCGAACGAGGGCCAGATGACATCTCCCGTCCCAAATTAAACGCAAACAGGAAGAATGGAGAGGAGCCTGTTTCTGCAGTCAGCCCTTTTCACTTCCCCCTTTTTCACTCACGCTACGCCCTGCTCAGGCAGAGGGGGCACCGCTGGGTACAGGATCAGGCAGGGCCAAAGCGCACTGACTCATCCCAACCGACCCGTTACTGGAAAACACACAGAACTCTTCCTTTCAGGAACTGCAGCGCTGAGGCGGAGGACGCGATTGGCCAACGCACACGCGGCGCGGCGCACCGAAACGCAACTCGCAACAATTTTTTTTCCCAGGTTTGCCTCACTCTGAGGCTAATTTTGGAGACGGGGGGTGGGGGGTGGGGGGTGGGGGGTGTCAGAGGCCCTTCACAAGAGGGAAACCCAAGAAAGAATTTGGATTGCTTCACTGAACACTTGTTCCTTTCATAGGCATTCTGAAAATTCAATGAAATTTGATATTTGAAAAGTAGTCAGCGTGAACAATTTAAGTCACGTGACTGAGCCCACAAAGAAAAATGTCACATTTTACATTAGTCCGCCAGAGTCCGAGCTTTGTGACCTATTGCTGGTACTATGCTGAGCATATAAAGTACACTTAAATCAGTCTGAATCTTAATTATTTTAGTGTATGTTTACATATATAATATTATGCCTGCCCTCCTCACTATGTTGGAAAAAGAGACCAAAGGGTGTGGGCCAATGAGAAAATGGACTGATCAAACAGACTTAATTCATCATAAAATTGAGAAACAGAATACAGTCTACTGCCTTGAGTGAACCGTCAACACAATACGAGGCAGCAATGAGCTTAAAAAGTCCTTACAGCATTAGAAAAGAAATGAAAAGTAACATGTAGTGGAAGCGGTACCTAGGATCAAATGCAAGCGAAGGCTTTCAATAATCACACCTTCGCCTCAGGTAGCATACCTTTGAACACTTCAGATTTGTTTCTACTTCTGAACCTCTGGACCCAAAGTATGGAACTAAATGTTCCTCCTGTGCAATTAAAATGCTTTTCTCTGTTCCTTATCGGTGTATCAAATCTAAAAAGAACTAATATGTTCACTTTTTTTAACATTCATTTGCATCAAGTTACAGGCAAACATAATTTAAATTCCCTGGAAAGATTTTTTTAAATGAAATGAAAATTTAGACCATATAATCACGCAAGGACAAGATACAAAATTACACCTGGACACCACTGCTGAATTTAAAGCCGTAACACAAAAAAGTAATTTCTCTCAAAACAAATTAAACTTGCATCCAATCTTTAAATGTCTTCCATTACTAATGCTGTTTGGTTGCATAATTTTATACAGTGATGTACAGTATATGTTAAGTTGGAGGACATTTGTGGTGCTAATAAACTTTCACATGACAAAACAAATTTAACTGAACTGGCTCACGGCCATCCTGTTACGTGGTGTAATGTGTATTTTTTATTATTTAGCAATATGTATCGGGAAAAATGAAAGGCAGTAATGTCACAGGCAGGGATACAAACGGTTCTAAAGGAACACGCTGAACTGTGAAATCGGGGGCAGGAGAGAGGTCAGGAGGAAACGGTCTTCCTCATTTCAAACAGTTATTCACATTTCTGGAAGAAAAAAAAAAATTCATTTCCTCCCGGACAGAATGTTCGCTCGTGTGCCAGTGTGGTAAGTTAGGTGAACTGATAGTGTTGCAGAAGCGTGCTGGGAGACGCCAATCGGGCTGAAAAAAAGAACACGGAGATCCTACGGGCAGGCCTGTCAGCGCTGATTGACAGGAAGCGCTGGGGGGAAATTTACGAGAAGGACGACGCGTTTTTGGGGCGGGGCTGCCGGGATGTGACGCACGCGCAGGTCGTGAGGACACAAACCACAGACCCCGAAACGGAGACCGCGTCTGGAGACGCGCAGATTACTTCAACGTTCGCCGCTTGCGCTCGCTCCTGACTTCCTGTCGCCGGACTGATTTTCTCCGTCCCGCTCTCCAAGGGGGCAAGTTACAACCGTGGCCCTGTATGACAAATGTCTGCACACATCATAAAAAAATCATACAACAGCCGAGTTACTGTGGGTCAACAAAGGGAATTACGGTAGTAATAATAAAAAAAAGACTGTACTGTAGTGTAGCCCGGCCATGTTTAGCGGTGGCGTTTGTTGACATACCTTCAGGAAGCTACGGTCACTATATAAAACGGCCGGATATGCAAATGTGATTCCGCCCGACTCTCTGAATTACACATTTGCGGTCGTAAATCAGCCCAACGGGGCAAACAGCGTCTGTCACGGAGTACAGCAATTACAGCACGGCACTTGCAGACAGCACGCGCATTTTAATAAATCAATAATACGCCAGTTCGGTATATGCTTCAATTCAGTTCCCCCACACTTTGCAACTCAAAGAATTAGTATTTTCAGGCTTTTGCACAGACAAGCAATATGTCATGCCATTAAGGGTAATTCACATTCCACGCCCAGACCCACTGCACTGGGGCGGAAAAAGAAAGGGAAAAAAGAAAAAAAACTGACAGTTGCTGCCAACTTGGTCTCCCAGCCAACATGTCTGGTCAGAGATGCACAGCACAGGCAATGAAATGAGACCGCGTAAAAGATGCATTGCCACAGAAATATAAAAACAGATTTCAATTGTGATGTCCAGGACTTTCTTCAACGAAACTATTCACCACACAACCACGCCAATTCGCTTCGGTGATGTTTTCAGGCACAATATCTTTTGCGTGTCATGTACGTCTATGAATAAAAAATTATGTATCATTACATTTTATTAGACAATTATATTATGGAACAACTGCAATAAAAAATGAATAATTTCCTTCTGTGTATCATTGTTTTCAAACGGTAATTATTCCAAAAACTGAATAACGTCCACATTTTTCTTTACACTTCCTGTACTTTTCTAGCGATGTGTCTCTCTGTCTTGGACGCACTTATTCATGCATCTCATCAGCGTAATACGTGTTGGGAAAACCGGCTGGTACCGCACACAAAAAACCGAAAAAAAAAACCAACCCTGTGAACGATCAAGTTCAGTACCCACTTCTCCCTGAGTTACTGAAAAGTAACAATAGCTGCAGTTGCTCAATGTCTCTGTGCTGCACATATTGCACACTTCTAGTACAGGAACCAGGGGCACTTTATATTACAGCGTATTCCTTCCTGACGGCAGGATTTCAGCATTTGGGGCATCAAAATGCATGCACTGGAACCTGGTCTGCTAAAACATCAAACTCTGGAGCTACACTTATTTTGTGTAGCTCCAGAGCTGAACTTATTTCTGAACTTATTTTTTCTAAGCTGAGTTGATGAGAAATATAAATTTTAAGTTGTACGCAACTCACATGATTGAAAGCTGGCACAATAGAAAATTTCATGTTAAGTGAACTCTCTGCATGTATGCTGAAAAAAATTAAATCCATTATAGTCAGGGGGACTTATATATTTATAGTTGACTGGACACGACAGTTATTGTAAGTTAAGAGAAAGTGAATTTTAAGTTTATGCAACTTTACACATGATTGAAAGTTGGCAGAACTAGCGCCCAAACTTAAAATTTCAAGTTACGTTAACTCTTCAAGTCCTTTACACATGCATATTGACTGCCCTGACCCTTCAAATTGGTAAGCAAAAGTGGTATTTTTCATTTCTAGAATGAGTTCAATAAAAATTAAATTAAAACACCAAGTTCTGTCAGCAAGATGTAGGCTACCTTTTTAGATGAATCTTACTCTTTTTTTTTCATTTTGAGCTCACCTATAAGAATTTAATCGGTGAACACAAATTTAAATATCAAGTTGGCATAAATAATCCTAAAACACAGTTTAGTATAAACCAGTTCACTCTGGTCCACAAGCAGAGCGCATGATTGACAGCCCCTGCTGGTTGAACCTGTGCATGTTGCCCTGTTTCACAGACCGGAAGGCCTTGGCCACCTCTGCTGTGACGAGCACCAGCTCGTGAGAGGGGGGAAGAATCTGTGAAAATCAATACCTGCAGAGCAGCATCAGCACATTAGACCTGCCAAGGGTTGCGGTGCATTTTATAACAGGCTGTGTTAAAAGTTTATTACATATTATAACACAATCGCCCGCAGATAAGCACAGTAACAGTCCCTGGCAAATCGTACATCCGTAGTTCCTGAAGGGATATCACACAGCAAATGGCACCGATTCCAATGATTCCAGCAGCACCGTTCACAGACAAAAAAAAAAAAAAAGGGTTCATTCGGTGCAGCACGGTTTCATTACTGACCCATTTTTACACACACTGTACAAGCGTGAAAAAAACAAAAAAACCAAAAGCTGCACCAACAACCGAATTCAGGGAAGGATTTGTTCCATTCCAGAGTGCCAGAGAGGACACGGCTGTTTGCTCATTCATTAACACTGGAGAAAACTGTTGCCGGAGAAACCCCACTGCTCTCGGACCCCTGAAACGAGATCAGAACGAAAGCGTTGGTGTGCACCCGCCCCCCCCCATCCCCCCGCCCCCCCTCTTGAAATAAGAGTGCACTCGCCATTCACACTAATTACAGCAATTACCGAGAACAACGTAGATCATGAGAAAAATAAAGCAAGCGTGCACAAATGGATGAACGGGTTTTCTGGCCACGATAATGATGCCATTCACGAAGGACTATTTCAGGTCACAAAACGTGTGTGGGCTTAAGAGCCGCCCACCTCCGAAAACGGGACAGGGCCTACAGAGCCCCCCCCCCCCCTTTGTGGGCTTACATAAGCTTCAAATAACACCCCGTACGCGACCGTGATCGACAGGAACTGCCCATTACAATATTGCAACACGATATAAACGCCGGACTGTCCGGCCACAAGTGCCCCCTGTCAAAGCACTGCTCCTCGAGCGCATCCAAATCCCTAAAAATTATTTGCCTCTAAACTCAGGGCAGCAACAGAAGGGGTTCTGCATTATGTTCTAGAATAGCGTGTTTAAAATACGTTCCAGTTTTGCGAATGGCCGTCCTGGAACCCACGAGGCGCTGCAGCCAGTTTGCCTTGGACCGGCGACGGAATAACAAGACGAGGTTTTCAAGACGATCATTATCCAATCACTTACAATAACAGTTTATGCGAGGAGAGGAGATTCCGATGCGGCGGATAGAGTTCCGAGGTTCTTGCGTTTTGCTGTAATAGGATAAAATGCCGGGTTGTTTACCGGTTTTTGGGCTTTTTGGGGGAGAAGTTGAGCGTGATGGGGAGCGACAGTGTGAGACCGTGAGGCATCGGGGGACGGACGGAATGAGACCAGAAGCCGACGGAGCAGAATCACTGTCCTCACAGTCAGACGGGTGCCCAAACGCTCCTCTCGGCGAGCGAAAGCCCTTTTTCCCCCTCTCTGACGCTTCTCCGCTGCGCTCTGCTGATAACAGACCGTCCATGGAACGGCGCAGCGAGCGTCACAGGGGGGCTGTTTTGGCGGACGAATCGAAACTGCCACGGCCACCACTTCTGCTCTGTGGGTCGCGAGGCGTTGATTTGCCACGACCGGGGGGCAGGGGTGGGGGGGGGGGATTGGGGGGGGGTGGTGCGACTATCTGCGAGCAGCAGGACATCCGGGCGACCACAGGGACGGATGCCGTGGCCCCCCAGGTGCAGAGAGGAGCCCGCCGCGCCTTTATCAGGGGCCCCCACCGCCTCCATCCTGCTCCCGCCGACATCCGCTGATCCTGGAGATAAGAGCCCCGCCTACTGTCGTCCCCCCCCCTCACACCCACAGGAGCGTCCCTGTCCCCTCCCCTGCCCGGACACTTCACCCACACACAGTCATTTCCCGTAATGAGTCCACGCTGAGGCCGGGTGGTTCTAACGGCATTTTTACGCCACTTCAATTCGATAATTGAATTACAGTATAATCCATTTTGTTGCCTGTGGTTTAATACATAATAATAAATAAGACTGCTAAAACACTGCAAAATGATACACTAATTTGTTCCATATAAGCAGAGTCAGTGCATTATTCATGCATCTCTGATGTTGCCAATAAACCTTCATTTTATGACACTGTCACCAGGCATAATGACTAACCCTCTAAAGTGTGAGATCACAAATATGTGATTACAAAGTTAAGTTCTGAACTGGACATTCTAATGCTGATGTAACAATCGCATCTGGTGACAGAAAGCGATGGCGTTCTAGAACACTGACAATGGAACTTTGAAAAAAAAAAAAAAACTCTTCACAGGGCTTAAGGAGAAGGGTGACGCCATCAGAATGGACATGGCTCTGAATTAGCACGCCAAACAACGCAAGGCGCTGAAATATCATTTTTTCACAGAATACAGTGCTGTGACATTTGCTGGCAGGGCTGAACTGCTGTTGTTGCAGATGCAATCAGAGGCAACAGTCCAATCCGTTATCAGTGGAGACAGCGATCGCTGCTTCTCATGCTCTCACCCGGCTGCCCTACAACCTTCAGGCCACGCAGACAGAGACCAGATGCTACTTCTTTGTTTTTTTTTTGCCTTCCTTTGGTTTTCACACATTGAGCTTACAGTACATTCACAATGCAAGAATTACATTTTCTCAATGGAAAGACATCGGAGGAGAGGTTAAATCTTAATGGCACTGGTACATTAGATATGGTGACAGCGTTATAATTCAGAAGAGAACCTGAGTGAGGCCCTAAGACACAGCATGGGCAGGGATTGCTAATTTGTAAATCTAAATGCGGTTACAGTGACTTTTAAAAAATATTCCTCTGAGAGGAATATTTGGGATTTAAAGTGCGTCAAACTTCACATCTCGACATTAACCAGCAACCCGCAAATTAATGTGTTATTTAGGTCCTGAAGAGTGGGAAGGGTCTGGATGCCAAAGCGGGGGGGTTCGAAAGTCTAAGTGCCGCACTTAAAAACACACGGCCCTGGTTACCAAAAAACCCAAACAGACACGGACGAGAGAGAGACGGAGTCTGGAGTGGCCCTTCGCTCCGAAAGGCTTTGGGTCCCCTGTCCCCGAGCCAAACCCAGGGGTGTGAGAAACGCAGCGAGCGCCGCCAGCTCCCAATACCCGCCATTAACGCTGCGGCCGCGGTGCCCGCCCGGGAGAGAAAGTCTCCCTTTAAAAAAGAAAAAAGATCCTTTAATTCTTAAAGAAATGATTCAGTCCCTGCGACCACCATTTTTAGGGCACAGCTGCTCGTGTAAGACCCATGTGAAAATGGCAGCAGGGCCAGATATTTATCAGATGGGTATTTTATTTATGTATCTATTTGATAGGGACAGTGGGCAGCCGCTTGACTGTCCCAGAATTAGCTATGTCAAGCAAAACCTATTTAATTCATACTTCATTCATGTCAGCGTCCGACATTGTTATGAAATCTGCGGCACGTGGCATTAACAATCTCAATACTGCATCACAGGAAACGCAGACGGATTTTCAGCCACAACTGAGAGGACATTGAAGCATAATAATAATAATAATAATAATAATAATAATAATAAATGATTATAGTTATGAAAAAAGTACATGTGCCTGCATGACTCACAGGCAAGCTAGAAATTACGTGTTTTTTTTGTTTTTTTTTAAGAAAAATTGGGCTTGAATTAGCACAGAAATATTACTATATATATGTGTATATTCCCCAAACTTACCTCTTCTCTATTTTTATAGAATGTCTGATGATCTCATTTTGAAGTCAACCAAAAAGTACTGTATTATTCACGGATATAACAAAAGAATTGAATAAGTAAGTATTAGCGTAAACGGATTAAAGTCACATAGTCCCCTTCGGTGTCTCAAAGAGATTAAATTCACCTCAGTAACCCCCCCACCTGGATGATGCATGGCGTCGATCTTTCACCGTTTTTACTTAATAATGCAGCTTTACGTGCTGAATCTCACGGATCGGCCAGGGTTCTAGAAGTCCAATGGCAGAAAATCGAATTTAAATAACTGAATTCAGCCACAATAGCCAAAAATGCATTTGAGCCGTTTGGACAGAGAGAAGCAGCGGCAAGTCAGGTTCAAGCTGAAGCATTTGCAACTTATTGACAGAATAAATCTAGTGAAAAAGATCTAGCTAAAAAAAAATTTGTAAAAAAGAAGAAGCAGGATAGATTCATGGAAGACGTTCTTCAGAATGGCGCCATTCTTTTCCACCCGTGTGAAGCGCAATGAAAAATATGAACATTTTCTGCTGATAATATCAAAATGCAACACCCCGCCATCCCCCCCCCCCGCCTTGACTCTTTCAGAGCAAAAAATAATAATAAATCCCAGGAGGCCAATCCACCCCAGCGGAAATCCCAAGTGTAGGAAACGGAGAAGTATGCTCGACACGCTGCCAAGTAAATCAGACATACGACACGCGGGCCGTTGCGAGCCGCTCTCTGACAGCCCCGCGACGATAGTCGAACGCGCGCTTGTTTACACTGGGACATGTGGTCGGGCCCCAGGAGTCAACGGCTCTTCTGGGAATCCCCAGCCCTTGTTTTTATTTGTGGAAAAGCCGCGTGTGGGGGGCCGTTTGTTTTTCGGCACGAGGGCGGCCCGTCCGGGACTGCCGAAACACCCAGAGGTCCCCGCCGGAGGCCCACACAAGCGCCGGGCGGTCACGCTTCCTGGGAAGGCGGGAGCTGAAACCCGGGGGGGGGCGACGGGGGGGGGGGGACCGGGGGGCACACGCTGGAGCCGGTCACCCCACCGCTGCGCTCCATCAATCACAGGGGGCCGTCGAGCGCCGCAAGCTGTTTGCGCTGGTCTGTGGGAGAGGGTTAAATGTCGCGCTGCGTCACGCCAAGATCCTCTTCTTCATCGAACACGAGTTCGGGAAAAAACAAAAAAAAAGAAGAAATAAGTCAATAAAGAGAAGAAACCGGCCCGTTTCACATTGAGACCAAAGCGCGTTGCGTGCTTCCCCTTCAATTAAACGCTTCCAGTAACAGCAGCCCACAGCTTTTACGAAAAAAAAAAAAAAAGGGAAGAAATAAATAAATAAAAATGTGCTTTCTCTGAATGCTGGGCCTTTTCAGCATGCGAGCCAGCACGGGCGAGGAGTGGGACAGTCGGTTAGACTCAACGAGGGAAGGACATGACTGTGAGCGTTCCCTCCCCCCCCCCCCCCACCGCCGTGAGGCCCCCGCTAGGCTACGGGACGCGGGACACGAAATGGCGCTCGCGGCCCGGGCCAGGCCAGCGCGCACTGTGGGAAAGAAACGGCGAGGACAGCTGGAAAACAACACTCACAGGACACACAGGACTCCGCGGGCTTGTTTATCATAAATCGCGGATATTTAGAAGACTTCAAAATAAACTCGCTGCAACTTAAAAAAACCAACATTTTCTGGAATCTGCAGCGAGAACACAAACCCCAATTGTTTATGAACCACAAATACACAGACAGCAGTTAACAAATGGTAGCATTATCGTAAATGCTGGTTGGCAGCGGTTCCTGCTATTATAGCAAACAAGGACACAACCAGTAGGCAATAAAGTGCTGTTTCTTTTTGTTTGTTTATAAAACGTTGCTGACAATTTCTCCTTTCGAACACTCACAAGCCATTTTTTTAATTTTCTAGAAGCATTGTGCAGATCAGTCTCAATAAAGAGGACTTCAGAACAGCTCAGCTGGTGAAAGCTTTCCCATGAGGCCCTACAGTCAAACGCTCCAGCTTTGTCATCAAGTCATCACTGGCATTTAGCAGATGCTCTGGATAAAACATACACAGCGTTTTTACATAGCAGTTAAATTGCATCCATTTATACAGCCGGATATATACTCAAGCAATGCAGGTTACGTACCTGGTTTAAAGGTACAACTGCAGTGCCCTGGAAGCAAACCTGTGACCTTTAAGTTACAAGTCCAGTTCCTTACCCGTTGTGCTACGCTGCCGCCTCTGCCATGCTATTAGCCGACTGTTACTATGGCAATTGCGCCCTGCCGTCGAAGATAAGTTGGCTTGAGCTCAGTCAGGGTTCTTGTGAGTTAGGGCTGTATTTGATCTCCCCCTTACCGTGGAGGCCATACCAATTTGCATTTTCAACACTTTCTTCAATGAGGCAGATTTCCTGATTGAGGCAGACAGAGGTATGAATGCCACAGTCTGCATAGCTTTATGGGTAATAAGTCTTTGGGGAAGTGTAAAGCGAGCAAACAGCAACCATCGCTTAGAACGGGAATTCTGAATTGTTTCCAAATGTTGAAAAACGCTCATTCTGGTCTGTGAGGTTTCCACCAGTTTCCACCGGTCACCATTCTTTTGTGTTAGCCTCAAATATCGTGCAGTCACAATCTAGCTCTAATTGGAGAGAAAACAGTGTATCTCCATTCCGTATTTTTAAGCTACACACCACCCTCTACATTAGCTGTACAGTACAGGTACAGTACATCTCATGAATAGAGCTGAAAGGCGTAACTTTTGGTATCGCAGACTACAAAAGAGAAACCTGACAGGAACAGCAGCATTACACAGCAAACAGAGAGGTCGAGCTAATCAGTAACTACTCCCGCAAGGTGAACAGAGCGACAGGCCCGCCGCTTTTCAAATGATCACAAACAAGTCAACCAAAGGAGTCTTCGGAATTAACGATAGCTGGAGTTACATTATGAGGCAAGTATTCAACATGTTTTTCCTTCAGTACAATAAAGTCTGTATCTTGCAAACAGGTTCATACTCTGCATCGTCCTTACAGGGCAGAGGCTGATAAAACTGTGTGTAACCTCTGTTTTTACAGTTAAAATTCAAATTAAAAAAAAAAAAAAACACCAAGGCTTCACAGGAAAGCAGCACTCATGCCCCTGATGGTGTCAGTTAAAAGTTTCACGAGAATGTTGAGAGCTGCAAACACTGAATAAAGATAAAGAAATTGTAACTTTATAACACCAGAGACGTCACATCTTCTACATACATCAGAGGAAGAGCTTCCGGAAGTCACAGTCATCCAAAGAGAGAGAGCGTAAAAATGAGAAAACAGAAACGGCCCCAGCCAGTCCTCGTCCTGATTAAAGTTTACACTCTGAAGGATTGACTGCCTGCAGTAATGTGACTTGCTGCTCCACCACTGGCCCTTCGGCATGCATACACTGTGCTTTCTGCAGGCTCGATGTGCCACGCGAAGTGCTGACACATTTCTCTGTGAGAATACCCACAGGACCGACACGCACAACGTCACAACCAATGAAACTCCCCAGCAGCAGTATTCAGGACTTGAACAAAAAAAAAAAAAAAAAGTAATATGATTGGATGATGTGTCATACGATGGATGTTGTGTTAGGCAAATTTCCATTTAAGAATTTTAGGCCCTTAAGCCTGTTTAAGTTTTGCCTATTAAGTTTCCCATAAGCTTCACAGTCGTCAAGGTTACAGCCCAAAGACAGAGGGCAAAGGTACCGTGAGAAGGTGTTAACGCTGCGGACGGCACTCCACAGGTACAAAAGACCTCCCGAGCATTTGTATCTCACCTGAACAAAGGGAGCCACGCCATATCACCACCGTTAGAGGCCAAAGGGTCAGTCGCACTGTAGAGTCAGTGTTTGGACTGGACCCCGCCTTAGGTCCACCAGTTAGCTCGTTTTTTTTTTTTTTTTTTTTTTTTTTTTGAATTTCAGCAGTGTGGGGTTAAACAAAATTAGCTGCGACCTCTTCACGACCTTCCTCATTATCATGCATCACAAATTCAGCCTCTTTTAGAGGTGGACAGAGACCTGCGTGTGTGAGAGAGAGGGAGATCTGTGTGTGTGAGTGTGTGTGTGTGTGTGTGTGAGGGAGAGCTGTTTGTCGTGGTAAGTACATTCTCACGGTCGGTTGAGGCCTTTTGTTTGGTGTTTTAACACCACCACCTCTCTTTCTCAAATCACACTTCCCCTCATTTCTACTAGTCCTACTCATCTCCAAAAGTTGCCTCAGAGAGAGAGAGAGCAAGAGAGAGAGCAAGAGAGAGAAAGAGAGAGAGAGCGAGAGAGAGAGACTGCCATTTTAACCCAAATCTGATCATTCACATCCTTCTAAATCCACCAATGTATGCTGCAGTGGTCATTAGTGGATAAGTACATCAGTAAACAATATCCCAGGGCCCTAATATGACCAAAGGTACTCCCCACCCACCACCAGGACTGCAGCCTTAATGATAACCCCAGGTTGCTATGAGCATTGATAATATTTGAAACTTGGACACATTATGAATGCATATTAATGGATATTGGATATTTGGGCATCAACATTATTCACTTATTCATGAAACTTGATCTTGATCATGCACTTAAAAAAAAACACATCACAAAACGTACTCCTTGCTGAACTCCTCTACGTTCTATATCTTCGTCTCACGAGCTGGAGCTTTGCAAATGCACCACCAACAGAAAAGGGACATACTGCATTGCACTTTTTTTGAACTGACGGGAGGAAAGTGACCCTTTATTTTGAGGTTTTATTGCTTAAGCCATACAGAAGTTATGCGTACCATTTACGCTCTCAAATGCAGAGGACACTTCCAGCACCGCTGAAGGTCACTGTAAATATTTCCAGGACTGGCCCTGGGGTTAAAAGTTACCATAATTGTTTCCATGGTGACAGTAATGGGCACTGTGCTGTTTTTCATTTTCATTTGAAAAAACTCTGCTTATGAGATGTTCAACATTACCTGTGACACATCTTCACCACCCGTGATATGACTGTGTGTGTCCAGCTACATTTGGGCTGATGTGTCTGTGATATGACTCTGTGCCTATAGTTACATTTGGGCTGGTGTGTCTGTGATATGACTCTGTGCCTATAGTTACATTTGGGCTGGCGTGTCTGTGATATGACTCTGTGCCTATAGTTACATTTGGGCTGGTGTGTCTGTGATATGACTCTGTGCCTATAGTTACATTTGGGCTGGTGTGTCTGTGATATGACTCTGTGCCTATAGTTACATTTGGGCTGGTGTGTCTGTGATATGACTCTGTGCCTATAGTTACATTTGGGCTGGTGTGTCTGTGATATGACTCTGTGTCTTTGGCTGCATTTGGGCTGGTGTGTCTGTGATATGACTCTGGCCTATAGTACTTGGGCTGGTGTGTCTGTGATATGACTCTGTGCCTATGGCTGCATTTGGGTGGGTGCTGTGATATGACTCTGTGCCTATAGTTCATTGGGCTGGTGGTCTGTGATATGACTCTGTGCCTATAGTTACATTTGGGCTGGTGGGTCTGTGATATTACTGTGTGCCTATAGTTACATTTGGGCTGGTGTGTCTGTGATATGACTCTGTGCCTATAGTTACATTTGGGCTGGTGTGTCTGTGATATGACTCTGTGCCTCTGTCCTGCTTCATGAGAGCAGTAGCTATGGCAGCTCGGGCTGTGTGTGCGCAGAGAGGAGAAAAGAAGAAGTTGGCCGACTGCACGCATTTCGGAAAACTCGTGTGTGCTCGCGCACGGCCTTCCAGAATCGATGGCGGAGGTCGTGTTGCCGGGCCCACAGCTGCAACTGGCTAAAACGCACGCTGTGGTGCCAAACTAACTAGAACTAAAAAAGATCCAGACAAAACTATAAGGAAAATGGAGCAAGAAGCCTGCACAGCCTATAATGAAACGGCAAACACTAATGTATCTGAATCTTCTATTCAATCAGATCGCTAATAGTGATGTGCTTCCTCACAGACCCATTTCAAAGTCAAAGTAAAAGTCAAAGTGTTTTTATTTGTCAAGTGCACAGTATAACACAAGGTCATTCTGAGCAAATAAATTCTTATGACATGGCAGGCAGCAACAACGTAGAAGCAAGACAGCAAAAATTTCAAAAAATATCAAAGATATACATAGTATTAAACATTAGCAGCAATACCAAAGCCTGTACAGATGGGGGATATGGACAATGAGAATAGGAGTATTAAATATTTAAATATTAAACATATAAGTGCAGGATTGATGATGAGTATGTGCATAAAATTGTGATAATGTACATTGAATGTACATAGGAAGTGAAGGAGCACACATAGGAGGTCATGTGATCAATGTGATCACTGAGATTAATGTTGCTGGTTGAGAAGCCTGATGGCCTGGGGGAAAAAACAGTTTGTGAGTCTGGTCGTCCGTGCCCGGATACTCCGGTAGCGTCTACCAGACGGCAGCAGCGAGAACAGAGTGCATTTTTCCACACTGAAAATCATGAAGCCTAAAGCCAATCATGAAGCCATGAAGCCAAAAGCGATACGGCATAAGTGGGAAGGTATAAGACAGGCGCTTAATAAAAACAGATAACAGCGAACAAATGATGCACTCCCCAAATTTTTTAAAAATTCATTTAAACACAACGACAGGAAAGGAACCTGCAGTTGGGAAAGCCTGCAGCTGAAGAGCAGAGCTGTCGGCGTCGCTGCCCTGTTGAATAAACACGAGCGACGGTGTGCGTGTAGAGTGCATGCGAACCCGCGCGTGAAGGCTGCAGTTGGGCGCGTGGGGGGGGGGGGGGGGGCTGTTTGGCTGTGGAGGGGGGAGGGGGGGAAGCTCTGGTGAGCAAACCGCCGTGAGGAAGGCCAGCAGGGGGGGGGGGGGAGGGTTATGTAAGAGCACGGAGCGAGCGAGAGGAGCCCCAAGCACAGGCAGGGAGGTGACTTCACCAAAAAGAGGAAGTGGCGTCTGTTTATCTGACTCACTCCCCGGGCCCATGCTTCCTGTGGTCAGATCTGCAGGGTCTGCAGCGCACCGGCAGGGCCCTGCGGTCGCGAGGCGCACCTCCCCGCAAAACAAAAACACGGCCCGGCTGACGAGGGAAAACTTTAAAATGACCATTTATTATAACACCCTGTCACACCAGGGCCCCCTTCATCTGGGGGCTTAATTAAAGAGCCACCGCAGGTTGTATAACGGGACTGTAACACTGTCTCCACCTGACTATCTCGTTTCCCATCTGTCTCTCTCTAGCACCTACGGGGGGGGCGGAGGCAGGGGGGGGGGGGCCTTTCACAGAGCAGAGAGACGACGGAGGGAAATGAATTCAGACGTCTGTCCCCAGTAGTGATATGACATGCCACAGTTTGGTTATATTGTTATTATCACTGATGGTGCATGAATATTCATCTTAACTGCATTACTTTCTTTTAGATGCACATATACATGTTGAGGATTAGCCTACTCATCCATCATAATATACAGACTATTTTCTCTAAATGGTAAATAAACAAATGAAGAGGCGTTTCTTAAAATAAAATTAAATTAAATGTAAATGTCACACAGGGTAAATCTGATCCCCTTTACTGTGTAAATTGTCTGTGTCATCACCTACTGTTGAGTGCCTGCTGCCTTTCATTCGGTGCAGTTTATTTGCACAGGAAAAACGTAAAGCAATTTTGTAAGTCCCTTTCCAGTGTGCAATACTTGTCAGTTATTTGTAAGGAAAGCATGTTCCCTGTTGTGGTATTTTCCGACAGGACATAAGGGGTAAATAAGTGTCTTTCTACAGCAGAGGTGGTTGTGATTGTGCAAGCGTTCTCCTTTTCGGCCCATTGGGCACGTTAACTCAAAGCACCGTCTGCTGCAAAGCAAACAAATCTTAAACTGTACTGTAAATGCTGGTTAAAAATGGCCATTCAATGTCCGTCAATGACAAACACTGAATTGGTCCAAAAATATATCATGAAAGAGAAATGACTAAAGCATCCTGTGATCCCAAGTACTTAAGCATGACACACACATGCACACGAGGAACATAACACACACATGCACACAAGGATCATAACACATTTTCACACAAGCAACATAACACACACACACACACACATGCACATGAGGATCGTAACACACATGCACATAAGGATCATAACACACACGTGCACATAAGGATCATAACACACACATGCACACGAGGATCATAACACACACATGCACAAGAGGATCATAACACACACGCACACGAGGAGCAAAACACACACATGCACAAGAGCATAACACACACATGCACACAAGGAGCATAACACACACATGCACAAGAGCATAACACACACATGCACAAGAGGATCGTAACACATGCACAAGAGGAGCATCACACACACATGCACACGAGGATCATAACACACACATGCACAAGAGGAGCATAACACACACATGCACAAGAGCATAACACACACATGCACAAGAGCATAACACACACATGCACAAGAGGAGCATGACACACACATGCACAAGAGCATAACACACACATGCACAAGAGGAGCATAACACACACATGCACAAGAGCATAACACACACATGCACAAGAGGAGCATCACACACACATGCACAAGAGCATAACACACACATGCACAAGAGGAGCATAACACACACATGCACAAGAGCATAACACACACATGCACAAGAGGAGCATCACACACACATGCACAAGAGCATAACACACACATGCACAAGAGGATCATAACACACACATGCACAAGAGGAGCATAACACACATATGCACAAGAGGAGCGTCACACACACATGCACAAGAGCATAACACACACATGCACAAGAGGATCATAACACACACATGCACAAGAGGAGCATAACACACACATGCACAAGAGCATAACACACACATGCACAAGGAGCATAACACACACATGCACAAGAGGATCATAACACACACATGCACAAGAGGAGCATAACACACACATGCACAAGAGGATCATAACACACACATGCACAAGAGGATCATAACACACACATGCACAAGAGGAGCATAACACACACATGCACAAGAGGAGCCTGTCCGTTCGCGTGTGCAAATGGAAGAACTTTGGCTTGTTGCCTTTTTCCAAAAGCATACACAATTAAAGGATGTCCAAAGACTTCTGGGATTTATATTTTTAGCACCGTATATACAAAATGTTAAATCAAAGTTACTTGAGGGATGCAGGTAATGTTTATATACACAACATGGCCAAAAGTATGTGGACACCAGATAGCCAACATTTCATCCAAAATTATGGGCTTTAACATGGACTTGGTCCACCCTTTGCTGTAATAACAACGTCCACTCTTCTGGGAAGGCTTTATACTACATTACAAATATACTAGATGTTGGAGCACTGCTGCAGCGATTTGCTTCCATTCAGCCAGAAGAGCATTTGTGAGGTTGGACAGACTGACTGGGTGATAAGGCCTGGCTCGCAGCTGGCTTTCTAATTTATCGCAAAGGCGTTGGATGGGGTTGAGGTCAGGGCTCTGCACACGTCAGTCAAGTTCATCCACACCTTTCTTGACAAGCCCATTTCTATATTGACCTCGCTGAGGGGCATTGTCACGCTGAAACAGGAACTTCTGGGGAAGCACAGAATTATCTAGAATACGATTGTAAGCGGCAGCATTTAGACTTCACTGGAAGCTAAAGAACGTAGCCCAAACCATGAAAAACAGCCAAGGGGTGTCCAGATACATTTGGTCGTATAGTGAATATATATATATATATATTCACTATATTACCAAATGTACAAATGTATCTGGACACCCCTTGGCTGTTTTTCATGGTTCTGGCTACGTTCTTTAGCTGAAGGCTCTGCGCTGAATTTACCTTTGACATTCTTGAGTCGCTCTGCATGATAAACACCGGGACCGTGAGGATTTCCCCGGGTCTCCCCGACGGCGCGTCTGACGCGCAGCTCGTCCCGCTCAAACAGCGTTTGGTACGTGGCGGCAGAGAGCGGCGGCTCCGCAGTCAGTCCTCCCATCTCCCCAACACCCGAGGCCTGTTTGCGCCGCACGCGCGCTCGACCCTGCAATCATCCGATCCGCGCGGCTCGACTCAAAGCCCGTAGATTACATCCTGCAATTTGCACGTATCCCCGTTGCAAGTGACAGCATGCGCCGGCAATTCATTTTTGCCGCTCTTTAATTGTGGCTCGGTGTTGCACCCCCCCCCCCCCCCCCAGTAAATTTCCAACAAGACTGTATTGAAAGTAATAGAGGTAATCTTCAAGCCGGGCCAAAAAAAGAAGAAAAAAAAATTTGAAAATGCACCAAATGGCAGGTCTGTATTTTCATTCATTCAAACGAGCACAAGCAATATTAATATGCCCTGAAAGCATTGGCTTGAAATAATTGTTGATTCTGAGGAGTAAACTGCCATCAATTGTTTCACGAGCAGATGAAACGCATTAAAATGTACTCCAAATATTTCTGCCAGTAAATTAGTTTTGTTTTGGCTTTGGCCGCCCTTTCACAATCACTTTGAGTAGCTTGCAATTAGAATATTTTTCTCCAGAACTTTTCACCAGGACCACCACCACAAAAGACCTATAATACACCACTCAGTAAGTCCCGCACAAGAGCGAAAGACATCCTAGAAAGTAGCAGCATTTGGGTTTTTACTTTCTTGCCAGATCTGTCACTGAAATGAGGAAGTGAGAAGTGTGAAAGCAAGGGGGAGACGACATACCCCGAAGACTTGCTTTCAGGGCAACAGGGATCTGAGAAAAAAAAAACACAAACGGAGATCGTCCTCCGATCCAAATACATCTGGGCCTTAAGGATAAACACCGGGAAATCTGAAAGCCCGGTTTTCACCTCAGATCTTTCTGCGGTAGGAATGAACAGATGGAAGAGTTCACTTTTGAGTCGCTTATGAACAGTGGTACTAAGCGAAAGCTTGAAAGGACTCACTGGAGCAGCTTTTTCTGTTTCCAGTTTCAGACAAATCTGAGCCGATAAATTTTAATGCGAAGCTTCTGCTGTGTATTAAACCTGGGCGTGTGATGAAATAGCCAGTACTCTACCTGCAATCGGCTCGAGCACGCAACTTTTCTGGGGTGGAAAATCACACCAGGAAGACACAGTGCGCCGCTGGAGCCTCAGACAGTCCTACCTCCCAGAGGCGTCCCCAGGGGGGTGCAGGGGGTGACACCATCAGAGGGGGGTGACACCGAAATGACTGGCAATAAATCTTTTTGTGCAGTGTTTTGTGTAGCGACGAGTTGAAACAGCTAATTTCTCCAACGCAGTATTCTGCCTCTTGAGTTAATTGGTGGTATTAATGTGACGAGGAGCGCTTTGTCGTTTGAATGCATAACATGCAATTCCTTGCGCCCACACCCGCCAGCACCCCCCCCCCCCCCGGTCAACAACATCCAACAGCATCCCCCTCCCACCCCATGCCCCCCACCCCCACTGCTACCTCCTCATCAGAGAATGCTGGGACCCTGGTGGAGGAGCAAGACAGATCTGGCAAATAAGGATAACATGTACTCTGTTTCAAGCGTAAGAGAACAAGGGGTGAGCACAAAACAGGACTGCCGTAACTACAGAGGCATTTCCAAAATAAAGCGGCACATGAAACAACAGGACTCAATGAACTGAAGGGCCAGTTTTGAGCCAGGGTTCAAGTTTTGGTGCCGCCACGTTCAAAAAAAAAAAAAAACCTCCACAGTAACTTCAAGGAATCCGCCAACTGATAAAGGCACCTCCTCGACTGGAAACAGTCGATAAAAAAATATAACTTAATAATACACTGAGGCTAATGACAGAAACGCAATCATGATGATGAGTGTTCTAAAGTCACACATCATTGTGTCCAGAGGTCAGGCTCTTTGCTTGTGTATCAGAGCAGAGACGGCATGCAGCTTAAACAACCAACACGATCTCTACTTCAACCTGGTGACCAGAACGCACAAATACTTAAACTAATCTGAAGATCTACACGCTAGAGATGAGTGGCATTGACTGAACATTGTAAGGTCTTTTTTTCTTTTTTTTTTGAAAGGGTGCAGACTGTAATGATGATCAGACCATACTACTCAGTTCCACTCAGGACTAATTCCAAAGTCTAGACTCCTTATCCTTATCCTGTCAAACCTGAATTTCTGTTGTGCGAGAGCAAGCTGGGAATGGCTCAATGCCCTTCTGCGTAAAACAATGAATTAATTTGCCATGGCATTTTTAACACTTATGCACTTGCTCTTTATGGTTTTTCATCCATCTTTTTGATTGGCTATCGCAGCCCACAGGTGGGGTGAACTGGGCTTAAGCCCGTCTGACTTCAACAAAAGCTTGGGAAGGAATGCGTCTGAAGCAGCCGGATTCAAACAATTGAGTTCATCTGCCCTCAATTAAAGTCAATTCCAGCTAATGATGTCAGCCACCGGTGTTCTTCGCCTCTCTACCCAAAGACTCAGCCTTCCTTTGACTGTTGCCAAGGAGGATTCTCTAAACACAGCAGGTTGTTTTTTTTTTTTTGCAGTACCGCGCTGACAACGAGGAACACAAGGAAGACGCTTTCTGTAAACTGCGTTTGATCAAGCAAAGCAACGGTTACTTTGCTCCTTTAATGCAGCGACGCACCCCGTTGGTCGGAAGAAATCCCGACTCTGCTAGTGCCAAGGCGCTTTGATTGGGTGCCTGTGCTCTGCCTGAGCAGTCTACCTGCGCAGTCGCAGTTCGGCTGCTGGGCTGCAGAGTGGAGAGAGACACCAGGGTCTGCATGCGAGAGCGCTACCTCCAGAACCCACAGAGGCCCTTCCCTCAGCGGGACGGGCCTCCAGAACAAAGTTTGGGAATTACAAACTGGAACAGAAAATGATATTCGGACACTAATATATCATCTGAAAGGAACTTGTTCAAGAGGTTCATGTCCAGTTGGACCGGCCCAAAAGCACAACAGCGCTCTGCCCTTTCCAAGAACATGACTGAATCATCCGTCCGTAAGGCCATAGCGTATCTCTAACTGGGGGGGGGGGGGGGAGCTAGTGCGGTCGTCTTAAAGAAAGTAAAGCCCGACACTGTGCTGGCTCGGGCCGCGCGTGGGCTAAGTGGCTAAACGTACAGAACAGGCTGACCGAGCCACCGGACCCTTCCTCTCCGCGTGCGCTCGCGGTGGGTGTCATCATCACCGTCGCCGATTGGCTGCTCGTGACCGTTTCCTCTTTCTCCGAAAAAAGGTGCATTCGCTTTAATTACGAACTGGCCCTTCTTCGGAATTACCACAGCACACACACGCGCGCGGGACAGTGCTGCGGGCGCCCCGCCCTTGGCAGACTCAGCAAGGCGTTGCGCTGCTCTGCCTGCGAACACGCTGAGATGTAAACACGTACGGCTGATCAGTCCGCTCACACGAGCAACACAAGCACAAAGCCTGTTTATTTAATTCCACTCTGTGCACCAGAGCTTGCACTGGCAGCGCTTCGCTTGGTGACACCATTTTGCGTAAATATTGATGTGCGAACTGGACGTTACGCGTTCATTTGTCAGCGAATGTGAAACGGTCCTAATAACAGGGCCACATGCGTTCACACGTTTCTCTTTGGTCATACATCATTTTTCCCCTACGATCACTGCCCCCCCCCGCCCCCCCCCTCACCAAAAAAGAAAAGTATAACTGCCAAAGTAATATTGTTTTGTGCATTTGTAATGGATTTTCCAGGAATCCTATCTCTACATGAAGAACTGGTGGTGGCTCGCTGTACACTACATTACATTTATTTAGCACACACTTTTAGCGACGTACAAAAGTGCACATAAAGGTCATACAAGCGAGCTGTATAAGAGAGCCGTGCGTTTCAGCAGCAGGACATTACTACAGCACACCCACTGCGGCTTCTGGACCCGGCGGTCCGCTGCTCTAGATGCTGCGCTACAGCCGTGCGCACACCTGCCTCGTCCCCCCCCCCCCAAAACCTTGGCTGTGGGTGAGAATGCGGCCCACTGTGCTCTCCCTACGGCAGGCGTGCCTGGGGAGCATTAAAACACGCCTGACGTCCCATGGCAAAGTGCATTCCAGGTCTGCGGAATCTTGTATCGGCATCTCATGTCACACACACACACATATTCCACGGATCATACCAGCCGAAGTAAATGATTGACGGGAGATAGAAAGCTGAGGGGAAAAGGCATTGTATGAGGGGTTTGGGCATTCTGGCGATAAGAGTGATCAAGGGGACACGAGCCCTTTCACTATTCTGATCCTTCCCTGTGATTACAGACACAAACAAGCAAAGTACAACTTCCCTATATGATTCAATTGCTTGAAATATAAAGGCTATAAAGGGAAAGTTTTTTTTTCCAGCGTTTTATTCATTTATTTATTTAAAAATCTTTTTGATAAATTTGGTTACTGTACATATCCAAGTCCCACCCTAATTTGGAATGTCCAGTGTATATATCTACAAATGCAGTCGCATTCATGCGCAAAAAAACCCCACTGCCAATTCGAGAGAGTGGAGACAGTCGCGGTTCTCAGAAACACGTTTCGCCAGCTGTTTCTTTTAACGTTTCAGACTGCAGTTAAGCCCAGACAGAGTGGAGTTGGAGGAAGACCCTTCACATGGGGTTTTAACATGCAGTCCATGGGCGCCTGATCAACCAACAGGGGTCACTAGAGAGCAATGAAACGCGGACCCCTAACCGACTGAACCCTCCGATACGATACAATCGCGAATTGTGCATCGCTATGCAGCTACTGGCCACACTTGACACTGGCAAAGTCCAGACTCGATCTGGGACCGTAGGGCTCGTCCATGCACCACAGCGTGGTACCTTATCCGAATGAACCACCCAGCAGTCCCCTTTTGTATTTTAAAATAAACTTTTTCTTTTTGTTGTATTTTTACAATTATTGTCCCTGGCTGGATCACCGGAATCAACGATTGCTCTCAACATTCAGCCGTGTGCAAGAGACCCAACACACAGCTCTGAGTCCTTCGTGATCTTACGTTTCATAACAGGCTGCACTGAACAACAACAAAGCTAGCGAACATGGAGAGCACAGGCTAACAGCAATGAGTAACACTCCTTCACGCCACTTCCATGGACCTGTAGCCCTGAGGTATGATGGATAAAATCCAGCGCTCTTACGTTGGGTCTTACATTATTCAGTGCCCTTTCAGACAGCTGAAAATACGCCACGTCTCCTTATCCACCACTGGCAGGGACAGACGATAATTGCGCTCTTCCACCGCAAGCGGACCCAGATAAAACAAGAGAATGAGACAGGACTGATACCAGTCACAAAGGGGAGAGAACGCTCTGACATCTCCCTAAGTGTCGTAAACAATGGCGGTAATCCCTAAAATAGATGAGATTATCCATCCTTTACTAGGGCAGGTATCTGTCTGCTTCCCTAAGATGCTCACCGTGAGCACGCCTCCGACTCAAACCACCGACGCATCACATGCCATCGCGCAGGTGAACGCTGGAGCGGAATAACAACACGGGACCTCACCGACTCCCTGTTCCAGATTCTCTGCATGCTTCAAGGGTCTAAGAATGTAGCCTACTACTTTAAACAACAACAATCCCCAGTCACTGCTACAGCTACGTCCACTCAACTCATTCTTTTATAGATTTGAACCCATGCACGTCCGTCCATACCACTCTTGGGAACTGTCAAATGGGCGGGAACAGAGAACAGATGAAGAAATTGAAAGACCAATCTTGGATGTTTGTGATGCTGTGTGGAAATCTGCTCATCTGAATAAACTCTACATGCGTTCCTATAATAATTCAAGCCTCACTACAGCACAGATGGAGTAAAACAACATATTCTTGCTGGGTTATATACACTACACACTGTGCTGGGTAACATATACAATACACTGCGCTGGGTTATATACACTACACACAGTGCTGGGTTATATACACTACACACAGTGCTGGATTATATTCACTACACACAGTGCTAGGTAATACAGACTATACACCACGCTGGGTTGTACACACTACACAATGCGCTGGGTTATATACAATACACACTGTGCTGGGTAACATATACAATACACTGCATTGGGTTATAAACATTACACACAGTGCTGGGTTATATACACTACACACAGTGCAGGATTATATAAACTACACACAGTGCTAGGTAATATAGACTATACACTGTGCTGGGTTGTACACACTACAGACCACTGGTTAACATACAACAGTGGGTCATATAGACTTTCACTCCACTCCACAATACGGCGACATAGCTCAGAGGTAGACGATGTCTGGCAGTCGGAGGTGCGTTCAAACCCCACCTGCTGTCGAAGTGTCTGAGCAGACACCTACCCTAACCCTGCGAATGAAGCATCATTGTAAAGCGTTTGGATAAGCGCTATATAAATGCGTCATTACCATTACATTCACTGCTCTGGGTTATACACACTACACTCTCTCTGACTCTCTGCACACTGAAAGTTGTTTCATAAAAGAATCAAATTTACAGAGCACATGTGGACTTCTCCTTTAAGCGCTGGGTGTTTCTCAAAATGTCAATCATACCTTTTGGTCCCACAGTTTGTCATGGTGTGGGAGTCTCAGAAAAAAAAAAGATTATAAAAAAAAGCATTCCAAATGTGACATATGAGTGAAAGGGTGTCTTATCAGTGGTTTGAATGGAGCATGAAAATAAACTGATGATGTATTTAGATACACAGTAGCAGTCAGCCTTGTCCCATGCACGTCCCACCCATCCCAGCTGGAGCTATCTTACGTTTGAAATCTGATCCAGATACCAGAGAATTCCTAAATTTGTATTCAAAACTTTAGTGTTGCTCAGATGGAAAAAGTCCCATACTATAAATACATAGGTATCTGCATAGATTATAAATGATTGCTTGACACTCATGTAGATACACTATAATAAAAACAAGTTTCAGAGCTAAGCATGGTTTTCCTGTACAGGAACAAATCCTGCTTTTCTTCTATCAGTGACAGGAAAAATATTATTCAGGCAACATTTTTACCAGTTCTGGATTATGAAGATATATGCATGCAGCAACAACCCCCTGGATTCTGCTCTTAATATCATTGTGCTCTCCGTTTCATCAGGAGGGCCAGTGTCACAATCCACCGCTGTAACAAACTTCACAACCTATCACTGTGCTCTGTAACTGATCAGACCTGATACCCTTCTTCCATGCAGCCATTTTAAGGCCTTATTTGAAGACCTAATGACAGAAGAGCGCACGTGTTTCTAATCCCCGCGCATGCACTAAGCCTAGCCTGCGTCTCCGCGTTTGTCCGTGCGCCTTTTGTGTTTTTTAACGTCTGTGTTTGCTTTTACTCCGTAAGCAGAGCTCCCCCTGTGAGAGAGAACTTTGGGCTCAGGCGGACTCTCCCTGCTAAAATAAAAGGATAAATAAAAAATAAAAACAGAACAGAGGACAAAACCGAAGCTTCATACATTCTTTGGCATTAATCCTCGATGACATCAACCCGCGAACAAAAAGGGCGCCGTCCCTGAAGAGAGGTTATTTTACCCTTTCCCTCGCATTCTCATCAGAGGAGAATGCTGAGAAGACACCTGTTGTGCCTCCTTGCGGTTGCCGTCGGAGAGATAGACGATAAATCAGCAGAGCGGGACTTCAACAATGCGGCAGGACGGGATTGCGGCGTGCCGTGCCGCGCCGGCGCAGCGGACGAAAGCGATTCGTCCAGGCGGGGCCCGCCCCTCCCCGGGGTCAGAGCAGCCGAAGCGTGGAGAACGTGGCTCCGGCTCCCTATGGCCCCTCGCTGCCTGACATCACAGGGTGATGTCATTCCTGAGGAGCCCATTCTCAACAAAACGCAGTCACACCCATCCCACACACTCCCCCCAACCCACCCCCCCCCACCCCACCCACCCCCCCCCCGCCACCTGCGACGTGACTTCAAACGGCTGCCCCAGCACGTGTAGGTCTGATCGCCGTTTGCGCGGCGTAATTGCAAAACAAATATCGGGCTGCCTCCTTCACGAGGGTTCGCAAACACCTAGCCGCATGCGAGGGAGCCGCATAACTATGCATTATGAGCCCGGAATGCTCCTGGCTACATTCTACCAAAGCAGCACAACTTGTCAACACAGGTAGAGCAAAAAGAAAAAAAAAAAAAAAAAAGAAAGTCCAACAACAACACCTGCTGCAGTCCAGTCCCCCAGGAAAACAGTTTCTAAAAACTTTTTTAAAATACCTCCACGGTCAGCAGCATAGCTCTCTTTGAAAACACGGACAGGCGAACAGATTAAGCAAAAAAAAAGAAAACGGCATTGGCCCGACAACTGCAGATAAGAATGAAAAGCCATGCTTCAGGGACACGTCTGTGGTCTTTGAGTCACTTGAGAGGACCTGCTGGTGCTAACTCCTAACGCGCACAGCTGTTTGACTCCCGAAGCCAACTCCCAACAACAACACATACCACCAGTAACATGTGACTGGTGACACGAGGCAGTACTTCTCCAAGGAAGAGGAAAAAAAAAAAAAAAAATCTATACAACTTTTTCATTTGTTTTGTTTGGACAAGATTTATTTTACAGACCTGCCCAGTTATTGTCACCTGTATGCACATTCTGCATAATGCACTGACAGTAATGTATTTCAGAGAATGTTTGCCGCGTTACTTTGGGGCCACAGTACCGCTGGACTCAACACATGGTGATGAAGGGTCCATCCAAGGCACTGATATCACCACAGAGCTCTACAGTGCTCCCATTTAAGAAGCATTTGCCCCTGAAAATTGATGTGTGTTAATTGGGATGCATTAGTGTACTACTAAACTATTCAACTCAGGAGCACATGTGCTCCTTGGAAAAAAAAATGGTTGCGTAGAACAACCTGTACCATATTAGCCCTGTTCAGTCCAGATTACATCATTCATGCCATATCAGTCAGGAACGCTCCTTCACCGTCTGTTACAAGGAAAGTATTGACAGCCACCTGAACAACATTAAAACATACAGTCAAATTCAAATTTCATGAAAGAAAGCCTTTTTTTTTTTTTTTTTGCCAAGTCAGGACAATTTGAATCGCGAAACAAGAATGGAACAGAGACCAAGTAGGCCAGACCAAAAACACGAGAGCAGCAACTAAAGGAGGCTCGCTGCAGCGTGGGAAAGTCCGCTTCTAACCGCCACCGCTCCGAGCGTTTACTTTTCTAAAATGACCATTGGAAGAAAAAAAAAAAACAAAAAAAACAAATAAATCTCATTCATCTCGTATGACAGAATAAAAGTGGGTGGAAAAAACGAACATAATCACTAGGTCTGTGTCTGTTGCCGTTTAGTGTTCTTCAGCCGTTCTCTGTCGCTCGTTAACCGCGCGGACCTTACGGCTAGTGCCTCCGCGCTTCGGCGCGGCCGCTACGCGTTCGCGCGCTCGGGAACGGCGGCTACGGTCTCTTTACTTTGGAAGGACGTCGGCTGCTTTCAACCGGAAAAAAATAAATAAATAATTAAAATAAATAAATCTGGCCAAATTACCGTTCGCCCTCGTGCTAATTTATGTCATTACCGCGGCGGAGGAAAAAAAAGCATCAGTCTACATCAGGCATTCGCTTGTTTTGTGTCCTGTGCCCCTTACGCAGGAAGCCTTGTGTCACCGACAATGCGCTCCACGTCGAATCGAGCACCTCCGCGCTCAGCCCAGGGTTCTGAGGCCCGGCCCGATTACCGGAGCTTTCTTTGGCACCAACGGCGCATTTTTTGAGGTTAGTGGTATTTCCCCCAGTACCGCTTTCAGTTTTTATTAAAAACCCTTGAGGTGCCATTCCTCATTAGGGAGTTTTATCTCAAGTATCTACGCACACTAAAAACACAAGAATGACTCTGCTGCGGGAACATACCCTCCCCTCAACCCACACACACACACACACACATGCATGCACACACACACACACACACACACACGCACACCACACACGGATGCACACACACACATACATACACACACACGCACACGGATGCACACACACATACACCTACATAAACACACACTCACACACACACACATGCACATGCACACACACACACACACACACACACACACACCACACCGACACACACACACATGCACACACACACACACACGACACACACACTGACACGCAGCACACACACACCACACACACACACCACACATGCACACACGATACACACCTACATAACACACACACACAGCACGCACATACACTTAACAACACACACACCTCGCTTCAACACACCCCACACACACGCACGCATGAATGTATGCACACATTTGTTTCATTCATCACTCAGCAATGTATCTGATGACCCTGGCCTTAGAGCTTTTAACAAATCTTTCCAGCTGGTCATTAGTCATTCCAAATATGAGATTCTGTAATACTGCAGAAATACACGCAAAGTCTCAGCCCAAAATAAATGTTTTACAAATTTAATGTGAGCTGTAAACCAATGAAAAAGTGGTTTCACGTCTTACCAGGAAATACGCTATCGTCAGTTACTGAGAGAATTTACTCTTCACTAAACCAGAATATTTCACATACTACTTCACCTTGTCCACAAACTGTTTTTTTTCTTCATTTTTTGGCAAGTTCTGAAGAGGAGGAAACATTAATTGTGTTTCTCCACTGCCATTCAAAACTCCTGACTGCAGTCAGTGGGGTAGCCAGGAATTCAGTTTGCGGGGGAGGGGGGGAGGGGGGGGAGGGGAGGGGAGGGGAGGGCCGGTGGTGAACTTCCGCATATTTTACAAGTATCTCTGGCATTTGAGGGGTTCAAACCTGAACCCCCCCACCCCCTCACTCTGCCTTGGCTCCATCTCGGACTCCGAGTACAAGATGTCCTCACTTCACCCCAAGCCTTTGAAATGAAACATGCATCACACTAACCGGCCAATAGCGCGAAAGTGATCGATTAATCTTAGCTTCTCAACTTCAAGCCCCGCGCATTCACACAGATAATCTGCGATCCACACCGATAATCATTACTCACGGGTTTGGCATTACACTTAAGAGTGTTGCATGAGAACAGCCGAGACATACTGGACCTGCACCAATCTTTAGAATCAGCACAGATCCAAACACGAGCGGTGTTAAATTGACAGAATCAAGAGAAAGTTATCTTTTGAAAAACGTATATATATATATTTTTTTTTAAAGTGTGACTTCACCCCGCATACTAAGAGAGGAACTGCTACCAGCGCTATCTCTCATTAACCGCGAGAGAAGAACAGCCGTCATCAGCTTATGAAGCAGCAGCGTTCAGAGACGGCAGCCTTCAGAAGTAATCCTGCAGAGGAGGTTCACCCAAAGGGGAGCTCCAGGGAGTGGCTGTTGGCCTGACCCCTTTTTTATTTTCCTCTGGACGCTCCTCAGAAGCTCTCACTTCGAGCCGCAGGCACGGAGCCGCTCACGGCCGCAGACCAACCGCCCGTCGCCAGCCAGCCGCTCCCACGCACCTGCACTTCCACCCTCACGCACCGCCGCCATCTTGACCCAATGAGCGGTGGCGCTGGTGGGAGCCGATTCTGGGAGAGCTGGGGGCTCGCACTGCCCCGGACACCACGGCGCTCCACAGGCGTCAGGGCCCGCACGTATACAACCGCCTTCCCGTCCCGAGTCTACGGAGTGTAGCACAGTGGGTAAGGATCTGGGCTTGTAACCGAAAGGTCTCAGGTTCGATTCCCGGGTAAGGACACTGCCGTTGTACCCTTGAGCAAGGCACTTAACCGAAATTGCTTCAGTATATATCCAGCTGTATAAATGGATACAATGTAAAAGTTGTGTAAGTCGCTCTGGATAAGAGTGTCTGCTAAATGCCTGTAATGTAATGTAATGTAATGTAATGAGTCTGAAGAGGAACGAATAGGCAGGAATAGGGCCGACGTAGCTCAGGACGTAAGAGTGGTCGTCTGGCAGTCAGAGGGTTGCCGGTTCGATCCCCCACCCTGGGCGTGTCGAAGTGTCCCTGAGCAAGACACCCAACCCCTAACTGCTCTGGTGAATGAGAGGCATCAGTTGTAAAGCGCTTTGGATAAAAGCGCTATATAAATGCAGTCCATTTACCATTTACCAATTTTAAGCAGCAATATTAAGCCTGGATGCCTTGCAGCCCAGCTCTCCCCTCCTGAGCTCCGGCCAAGAGCGTCGGTGGAGGAGCTCTGAGAAGCAGAGGCTTGGTGAGGGTTAGGCAGGGAAACGCAAGCACACAAGCAGGGCCCATCAATCACAGGGAGACAGAGGCAAGGGAGGAAAAATACACTGCTCTTTTCACTCATTGACAGCAAAAAAAAGAAAAAGAAGAAGAAGATATATATGTATACAGTGTGTTTACTTTGTGGGCTACCAGAGGCCTGCCTCAGTGACAAAAGAAGGGTCTCTCAGTTTGTGGCTTTTCCTTATTTTTATATTTTTTTTACAAAGAAGTTACACAATAAATAGACCAAAATAAGACACTGACTTGCGAGCCAAGGGTAACAATAAAGCCAGTTACACTGATTAAATGTGTTCAGAGAAGAGTGCACCAAAAAACTAGCAACTCCACAAGGGACAAGTTCCAGGCTATTACAATTCTCTTGAATGCCATTTTGTCAAAATGTTTTCACCATTTCACGAACATGAACAGAATTTGGGAAGTGCATATCTCACACACAAAGTGACCATATGGAATTCTCATCATCATCATCCTCATCATCATCACCATTAAGTGGCTGATGGTGGGAACTGTCCGTTTCCTGTCCTTAGGCATCCCGTCCAAGCTCTCTGAACACTGCCAGTCTCTTCCCGGTCACTCTTTTCCCTGAGCTGCACTATCAGTCCCCAATTTCCAGTTCTCACGTCTTCATATTAAAATTATTTTCAAGAACCGCCATGGTCAGCAGTGGAAAACAATGAAACAATGAACTCTCTGAACTTTCCGTTCGGAATGGAAGATCGAATCTGACCGCAATATGTGCTTGTTCTACACTCAAGAACGTTAAATTCAAGAACGTTAACAGCTCCTCAGTATTCTGGAGTTTCTTAAATAATTTTTTTATTGCGTGTGTACGGCATTCCTTAATACAAAAAAAAAAAAAACGAACAACTATTTTTACATTTTTTCTCTTCTCGGAGCAAAACGCGTGAAGACAAACAGGAGGGAGAAGTTGCATAATTTCTCTGTCTGTGGTCACCGGTAGCAACAGATACAATGGCGTACGATGAGAAGACGGCCCGTTGTTGTGCCTTCATTTCGGCCCTCGGCTCTCTCGTCTTCCTCCCCACTGAAGGCTCGGTGCGGGCCAGATCCGCAGCGCAGAGGCGGAGCTGAGCGCCGCCGCCCAATTACAGGATTTCTGGAGCCCCAGAAACCGCCGGATTACCGCCAGATTACCGCCATTGAGCTCCTCCGAGGCTCGGCCTTGTCTGAAGGGCTCGTCCCCGGCGCCGTGACCACCGCTCTGTGGAAGCGTCTGAGGGCCTGTGACAAATGAAGCCCTGCAGAGCTCCGCGAAAGCAGCGGTTGGAGGCGAGAGTCACGCACACGGTCAACACACCTGAACGGAAATGCGACATGGCTCAGGAGGTAAGAGTGGTTGTCTGGCAGTCGGAGGGTTGCCGGTTCGATCCCCTGCCCTGGGTGTGTCGAAGTGTCCCTTAGAAAGACACCTAACCCCTAATTGCTCCCAACGAGCTGATTTGTACCTTGCAAGGCAGCCTTTCACCGATGGTGTGTGAGTGTGTGTGTGCGAAGAGGTGAATGAGAGGCATCAATTGTAAAGCGCTTTGGATAAAAGCGCTATATAAATGCAGCCCATTTACCATTTTACAAGGTGGAGGCCGAGAGGTAGGCCCGTGAGAGAGACCGGCCAGACGAACAACGGAACGACCTGAAGCGGTTCACGTGCGGAAACGCCGATCCGCAGAGCCGCGAGGGTAAGAGAACACTGGCCTGATGCACCGTGGGTTTTGGAAGGAGGACTAGCGCTGTGTAGTCAGTTCACTGTAATTTTATCAAGAAGAAAAAAAAAAAAAAAAAAAAAAGGCAGCCAAGTTCCTCTAATGGTGTTATCACATTCTCCCTTGCGGTTCGTGAAAACAATCTCTCTGAGTTGAGAGAACAAAGGTGGATCCACAAGATCGCTGCAGCTGCTGCCGTCGCTGCAGACAGAGGCACCGGGGGACGGGGCTGCGTGAGCTTGGTGAGCTGGGGGAAGGGGCTTCACTGCTCTCTCCGCAGGCCGCTGCTCGTCTTAGAAGGTTTTCAGTTGCTTTCGTCTGTGCCGCCCCCCCCCCTCCTCAACCCCCCCCCCCCCATCCTTCTCCTCCTCCTCCTCTTAACCCCTTTAAGCTGACGTGCCACCTCTGCCTTTCTCGAGCAAACCCCACTTCCTGTTTTCAGGACAGCTGTGGGCTGACGATAGCATCTCCCAGCTTCTGGACTTCCTCTTCTTATCTGTGGCCTGCCTGGGCTGGGAAAGGCAGGCCGGGTTTTCACAGTTAATGGGCCCGGACCCGCCCTCCCTCCCTCCCTCCCTCCCTCCCTTCCTCCCTTCCTCCCTGCAGCAGCTGGTTCAGGGAGCGCTAAAGGCAGCTTGTCGTTCTTTCTCCTCAACGGCCTACGGGCAGCGTTCGCCGCTCCGATCCACCTCAAACTCTGCAAAGGCTCTGACGTTTCATTTAGAAAAACCAACCATTTAACACGTCGCCCTGTTTTATCTCAGCGGGTAGAGAGTGGGGACGCATGCAGATATGAGTTACGTGCTACATCTACCTCTCATAAGGACTGCTGAACCCTGCGAAACCCAGCAGAACTGGCAACCCTGAGCAGCACTGCAGAGTCAGGCCTTGACCAGGCCGGTGCTAATTATAGCCATCAGGGGACTTCGGTGAGCGTAGCCAAGGACGGTAGGCCTCATCAGCTCTGCTTGGCAAGCACGTGACGGCACGTCATATTAGCTTCTCATCTGTCTGCTGAGAAAATGCACAAAGCCAGGGTTGTGTTTGCACTTGCATCATTTTTTGTAAAATTCTGACTTTAGTTGATTGCAATTGACCTGGTATTCTGGCCAGCTTATTTTCCCCATGCAAGTTCATAATTAAAGGACAAGAAACCAGGAACACATAAGCGCCATTTTATTTTCTCTGGTTCGCTGCAAAATTTCACTCAGTTCCTCTGTCACGTCATCAGTGTGAGCGCAGACACATGCAGACATTTAGGCCTACTCTTTAACAGTTCTGTACCAACTATCGAACTCTTCGGTTTGAGGAGAGAGCACTCGATGTTGATCACTGCTTGCCGCTGCTACAAACACAGTTTCAGTATTTTTTTTTAGTTAGATTTAAATGGTACACGCTGCACACACCGTGTTAATGAATGAAGAAACGACACACCCCGTAACTATGCAGAAGGCCTTCCAGCTATGGATAGTGTTCCAAGACGGGACCTTGCTCTGACTCAATATGTCACCCGAGCAAGTAATGCCGCAGTGGAACTGCAGGGAGCTGCAAGCCCAGCTTCTTGAATGAACAGGCTGAACTGTAGCTAAAGTAACGGCAGTTGCTGTCGGGGCATTGGTGCAACATAATGGCTTGGGCACTGAGGTTGCAGGTTTGATCCCCGGCTGGGGCACTACCAGTTGTGTGTCTGGAAAAAGGAACTCCACCTGAATTGCTTCTGTGACTATGCAGCTGCACAAAATGATTGACGGGCAAGAATTGTAAGCTGTGTTAGACACTCTAGATACGAGCATCTGCCAAATGTAAAATGCAAAGTGAATAGCTACAATTATCAAATTTCAGGAAGGAAAAACAATCCCTCCCCTAAATATTTTTGTTTCTTCGGAACGAATGGTTGTCCGATGACTCATTCATTTGGAAGAGCACGGACTCGTGCAGGTGCCCCAGCTGGTGCAGGCACTCAGCAGCCTGTCAATCAAAAGCAGCAGCATGTCGTCCCTCCTTCACGACGAGGCGGGTGAACCCCCCCGTACCGCGGTCTGAAAACCTCCCTCCCTTGGTGAAGCAGCGACAAGCCGCACCCCTACCCAGCAGAGCCACCGACCGCACCAGCGACCTCAGGGCTGGTCCCGCAGCCGCCACTGGAATGGTCAAAAACAAAACAGCCACACGGTACAGAGCGCTTATTTGAACATGATATTTTCCGGGCCTATCAATATTTGAAACTTTTCAAAAAGCCGCATATCTAATCCATTATTATCCATTCCTGCGGATAATCCTTCAGCAAAGAAGGCCAGAGCAGCGGCCATTGGGATCTTTAAAAAGTTGATCAGTAACCTGACTGTAAAAGAATTCCCACACAAACAAGTTTTATGTGCCCCCGGTTTAAAGTCTGTTTTGATAAATGCTACTTAGGTGGAGTTAATGTTTGGACTTTGCCCCACTTCAGTCCGACGGCTGTTCGGCCACTATTGAGTCCCATTGTTATATAAATCGTGTATAAAGCGCACTTGGGGTAAACAAGAGGGTTTGGAGCTGAATGAGGCCTTTATTGTGTTATGTAACGAGCCGAGCTGGGTTGCTGAAGGATCATGGGAAGGAGGCAGGTCACCCATACTGCACTTCGCAGTTCACCGCCCTGTGCTTCCAAGGCCCTTCCGTAGGCTACGCATCTGCAGCTCTGGTGAAGTCTGTGTCGTCCATATCATGTTGGTCATCCATATTTTGAATATCGGATAAGGAGAAGAGGTCAGGGATGTTGTGAAGGGAGGAACGCGTTAAGGAATGAACTATGCGTTGAGATTACGGTGATGCGAAAACTTTATATCGTAGTTTATGCAGTGAAAGTGTGATGAGAAGTAGTATCCTTCACAAACGCTTTACAGCACGTGCACAGAACAGCAGGCCTTACAGTGGTAAACACTGCTTTGTTTGGCATACCAAACCCTTGCAAATCCCAATTTCAGATGTAATTTCATGCAACACTTAAGGGTTAATTAACTTAAATAGCGTCTTCAACAGCTACCCATAATGGCCAGCCAAAGCCAGACTTGATGTCAACCCAGGCAGGCGGTAATGATGTTTGCATTCTGGGCAGTCCTGCAGCAGGAGCAGTTATAAGCCATGTTAAAACCTGAAACTGCGAAGCACACCTATGGAAGGCTTCCCCATTCACAACAAGCTCCCACAATTATGTCATTGGGGGAGAGAGATGTCGCCACACCAGGCTCAAGTCACACCCATCGGGCAGTTTTGACACCGGAACCGTAAGTGCTGAGCGCTGTAACCTAGCAACAAATCAGCAAACACTCGTCAGTTAGGAAATGCACAGCACTGGGACCTGGTGCCTTATGTAACATCAACACTTCTAACACACACACACACACACACACACACACACGGCAACAGCGGCGCGCGCGAAGAGCAACACCCGCCAGAGACTCCGCCAGCGTCAGCTCCGTCCCCACAGACGCAGGGAGGGGCGCAGTGCCAGGAGGCAGCAGCTACAGCCAGGGCAAGACGCCTCCGGCCTCTCTGTCTAGCAGGCAATGGGATCCACTTCAGCGAGCAAAATGCCTTTCCAGTAAAGGACCATTTAAGATTTCCATGTAGCTCCCAGTAAATGAGTCCTGAAATGGCTTTTCTTTACCGCAAACCCTCCGAATGTAATCAAATCCACCATTTTTGTCATCCTGTATATAAATATATACATATGATTTACAATACGGAACTGCTTAAATAAGTGATCTGAAAACAGATTAAAGATCTCCAGAATAAACACATTCTTCACTCGAGGAGCCCAAAAATGTAACCCAAACACATCCCAATTACACTGTGTGTTCGGGACATTTACTTTTTCTGCGGAAAAGAAAAACAAAAGAGGAACAGTCCCGAGCGGGATGGGGGGCTGGGGCCACGCCAGGACCGCTTGCGCTCAGCATTGTTCCTGGGAGAACACGAGACGGGGACTTGGCCCGGGGCACGCTCTGTTACTATTTGGATAATGTCGGGGCTGTTTGCTGTTTGGATTCGGCTATCGTCGCGAGCACGTAGCGTACCGTGTGCTCCATAGTAAAATAAATAACCACGGAGCCGAGCTCGCGAAATTCAAGCGTGCAGGCACATTCGCCCCCGTGTTTATCTCAAGGAGGACGTGCTCGTGGCTCGGGAAGCGTATCTCCGCAGTCGAGGAGCCTTGGAAATTCGCTGCTGACTCTCAGTTCAACTCATTTTGGGAGGCCGTAGGGCGTCATTAAGTAATTAACATTAATGAATGCTCTCTAACGCCTGCCAGGGTAGCAGCGAACGGTAGGGAAGGGTGTCATGGAAAGTAAAATCACGTCCAAAGCCTGAAATTATAGAGCCGGAGCCAGAGCCAGATCCCGAACAGAGTGAAAAGGTTAAATTGCTCATAGCGCCTGAATAACTTCAGTGTAGCTATATCATTTTAGTACCCATGCTAAAATACACAGCTTTTTTTCTTTCTTTTTTTTAACGCAGTACACCCTTATATCAGGGGCCTCCAATCTTATCCAAAAAGGGGCCGGTGGGGGGGGTACTGGGGTGTTTGTTTTAGCCCAGCACTATGATACCTGATTCACCTGATGAACTAATCGTGGTCTTCAATCAACACCTTGATAAGCAGAATCAGGTGTCTTTGTGCTGGGGCTAGAACAAAAAAACCTGCACCCACACCGGCCCTTTTTTGGATAAAACCAAACACTGCTGCTTTACACGACATATCCACAGACAACTAAAAATCAGCAACGATTCAGAGATGCAGGAAGCAGTATTTCAGCAAACGTTTCTCATTTCAAACCATCGCCCGGCGTGAGCGAGGGGCTCAGAACCCAGAGAGCAAGCCGTGCGTCTTCAAGAGGCCTGTAAGGCTGACGTGCTATGCCCCCCCCCCCCCCCCCCCCCCCTTGCGCTCTGCGTCTTTAAGAGGCCCGTAAGGCTGACGTGCTATGACCCCCCCCCTCCCCTCCCGCCCCGCCCCCGCCCCCCCGCGCTCTGCGTCTTTAAGAGCAGCAGAAAAGGAGCGGCGTTTGCAGGGAGGGCAGAAACCTGACAGACCTGTGTGCGCGCGCGGCGCCGCTAAAGAATGCCCCTTTGTTTACCTCTTCAGAACATGTGGCCACTCGCCAGGTAAATACTACACTAACACAGATACCACGGCCTGGCAGCCCCGATAGGGCACAAACACACGTCTCATAATGAATCATTGTTCCGCGGAGGCAGACGTGTTCTTAAAGAGCGCGCAGAAAGGAGAAGGTTTAGGACAACTGAGAGCACTGGTGCTCGGCTACAGCATGCTATAGCCTAGGTATTTAAGGGTGCTTTAAGCTAGACAGTCCTGTAATAGTCTCATCCCAGAAAAAATAGTAAGTCATATTTTCATATCGATTCCTGTTTAAGATACAATGGATTCTGCTTTTTAGCTAATGGCCAATGACTTTTTGGATAATATATATGACCATATATTATATATATTGCAAGTAGATTAGCCTGTCAGACCAGACATCTGTCTGCTTTTGCTTGGGCAGATACACCTTCATTCGACCTGCAGTAAAAGTTCACAAGTAACAAAAAAAAAAAAAAAAAAAGTTTAGGGTGGACCTTCCCCTTTGTCGCATGACTTCATTATCAGGGGGGTCCAGCATTATTTTGTGCAGATTAGTCACGATTATTGGAAAAAGAGCTATGTAAATAAAGCTCATTATCTTCTGGAAAAAAAAATATTGCCTCCGACTTGTAAAGTCTAAGGCGACGCGTTCAGTGTGCGGCGCTGTGCATTCCGAGCCCTGTTGACCGTCCGCGCTCATGTGTGATAAGTCCTCACCCTTTGGCTCACAGACCCTGGCCTTTTCAGATCCTTTATCTGGGATCACCCTCCTTTCCACTCAAGTTCACCCAGAGTTTAAGGTTCGGAGTTAAAACTCAACTTCAAGCAGTCTCTCCCTTCTTTTCTTTTTTTTCTTTTTCTTTTTTTTTTTCTTCGCCTGGCCCTAATCAGATTACTTCATATTCCATTGCTCTACCATGCACCAGCGAACATAATTTAGCATTACGTGCACGCTTTAAATCACGTACTCAGATAGAGAAGCGGGTGGGGGGGGGGGGGGGTTGTAGGGTCGAAGAACAGCGGGGACATTAACGAACGGCGTGGCCTGCGATAATGACCAAAAACAAACGACCCCACACCGCACGCTGAAGAATGGCATTCAAATACCACACCTCGCTCCTTTCAACCTCCTCCACCACCCCCCAACCCCCCCCCAACCCCCCATTAAACAAAATAAACCACAAAACTGTAAATGATTCCCTGGGGAAACACAGCATTGTTCTGCATAACACTTCAGCCTCGTAGGAAGGCGAAAGGGTTTTTGTTGGCCCGCTCTGAAAGGAAACTTGTAATGAAGCAGATTAGGGAAAAGGACCGCGGGGCCTCGAAACCGAAGATCAGCGCGGTCGTCATGCCGTGTCACATGCTACAAGGGCCTCGGACGCAGCGATGGCGAGGGTGCTGAGCCGCAAATCCGTAATCAACCGCTAGCTATAATGCTATTAAGCCGCGGGCCATGGGCGGCTGTGTGTGAGTGAGTGAGCGTGGGGGGCTGGGGTGTGAGTGAGTGAGTGTGGGGGGCTGGGGTGTGCTCAGACATCACACACGCACGGCAAATATCGCAAAACAAAAAAGTGAAACGCGCATTCTTATCACAGGGTGAACAGACTGAACAGTATGGCAACAAAATACATGGTAAAATAAATGGATGTGATAACGTCCCATGATGATAAAGAACGATTCAAACTTAAACGTCCCTATTTCAGATCATTACCAACAGATCAGGTTTTTATGATTTTATGAGGTCAGAACATGAACTTCATCTGGGCCATTGCGTCTCATTCCATTCTGACGAAGGCCTTACAGCATGTCCGAGTGCCACTGCGAGCAGCTCTGTTTGGATGAGCACAGGCCAGTGAACAGCACACGCTAATGAGATAAGATATACTTTATTGAACCCCGTGGGGTAATTTGTCCTCTGCATTTTGACCCATCCTAGTTACTTAGGAGCAGTGGGCAGCCACAGTGCTGCGCCCGGGGACCAACTCCAAGCCAGTGCCTTGGTCAAGGGCAACTGCAGGAGTGCGCCTAACATGCATGTCTTTGAGTGTGGGAGGAAACCGGAGTACCCGGAGTAAACCCACGCGAACACGGGGAGAACATGCAAACTCCGCGCAGAAAGGCCCCGAGCCGAGATTCGAACCCACGACCTTCTTGCTGTGAGGCGACAGTGCTAACCACTGAGCCACCGCGTCCGCCCTACAGGTTGATTACAGGTCCACCATCCCGGCTCGGCGGTCGCTGGGGAGGGGAGAAGAGGAAGTCGGGACGCCGAGACGGACGAGCGAGATACGGGCGGGTCCCCGGGGGCGGAGAGCGCCGCGCGGCCGTCCTCTAGAGCGGCGTCGACAGCCGATCTCGCTTCCGGGACCGCGTGCGCAAGAACCTCCCGGAATTCTCCTATTCCCACGCGCGAATAAAAGAATGCAGGCGGCCGTCTGCGAGGCCGTCAGGTCCCAAGCCACGGGGGGATGGGGGGGGGGGGGGAGTTTAAACAAGAAAAGTTTAGCATTCCGTACACGAGCGGCTACCGAGGCGGCGCCGCGCGATATTCAACCCGAGCGAAGAGGAGGAGGAAGAGCGCAGCGCCGGAGGAGGGCCGATCCGTCCGCGGTACCAGGCATCATTGTCGAGTCTGGACACTATCAAGGCTCCGACCGCTGGGCGTAACGCAAACCGTAGCCCGGGCCAAGACTCTGTCTGCAAAGGCACCACGCTGCTTACTGCTGCCAGCGGGCCGTGCGATGCCAGACTGTTCCTCCTGGCCGCTTGTTTACACTGCGCACAGAAATAAGCAGCGCGGGAGGGGAGGCGATCGAGAGACAGTGGGCACAGTGTGCGAGTCCCGCGAAAACGCCAGGAACCCCAGGGGTATATTACTCCTCCGCACCGTATGATTAAAATGGTTTTGAGGTTCATTTTCGGGCAGAACATTTTCTACCAGCAAAAGCAAAGCTATTGTTATAGCCAACCTCCCCCCCTTGTGTCTCTGTGATTTTATTTACAAACTACAACTGAGGTTACTGACTGAGAGGGAGGGACTGACTGAGCATTATACCTGCTTTGTTTTATTGCACGTAACCGTACCTCTGCTCAAAGTTTATCGCTAAACCTACAGCCAAACAAAAACACAAACGGTATGACAGTCTGCTCAATGACACAGGTGCAGCAGTTTATGTAATTAAAGTAGCAGCGTTCGCAATGTACGGAAAATAGTGATGGTAATTCCTAATGGTAAACTTATCCAATATGAATACGTTATCCCTTCGAGGAAAATTATGTTATCACATTTTCATCATATTACAATTTTTTCATGATATTGTAAAATTTATTTTATCATATTTCCTGACGAAAACTAAAACAGAAGCGTTTATTTAATCTGGCATGCCATGTGCGTATTGTTGGAGAAAAGCAGACATTTGCCAACGCGTCCTGAAAATTCTAGCTGCTAAAAATACTGTTTGTATAACAATTTAGTGCCCCCTCTGTAAACACACGTCCAGCTCTCTAAGGGTTATAGATTGACCTGCCCGGACATGATAACAGGTTTCATATAAAGACAATATTGGAATCCATACAGCTTAGCGTGCAGACCTGGCACCGGACAGCGCAGTACGAGAGCTCATTTTCAGTTTTATTCTCAGGCCTAATGACAGCCTGTCTTTTCTTGCAGACGCAAGCTCGAGCGCCTGTGATGGGAACTCCGGGCTAATGCGGTGGTTTTACTCCGCACTGCCTCCGCGCTGCCAGAATGGAGAGGCGGCGATGATGGAATGAGGAGAGAGCCGGGCGGCCCCGGGCCCCGGTGTGTGTAATCACGGGGCCCCAGCAATCAGCAGCAGCCCCTCCAGCTGCAAGAAACATCAACAAACCCGGCGAAGGAACCCGGAGTATCCTCAGGACAACCGAGCGAGCGCCATTTTAACTCTCTGAGGAAGAGATCTGCACAATCAGCGAGGAGGAGAAAAATAAGTGTTTCTACGCGAGTGGAGTTTTCCGACATTATTGCACTCTTATGCATATTACTGAAGTTCCCCACGGGAAAATAAATTCTATTCTATTCTATTATCCGTGTAAAAATGAGACTCCGCAACAGAGTAAATCAACTGTGATTCCATTTGCTCCTGTCCTCTATATTTGTTTTTATATTTGATTTTGACTATGTATTTGATTATCATACTGCATATTTCCTTTTCTCTTTTCTGTTGCTTTTTGGCATTGCCATTCCTTGTAAAGTGTGTTGAATTCCATATGCTAGATGAAATGCACTCAATAAATAAAGTTTGATTGACTGATGTCCTTCATGCGAATGACCATCACTCAGTGTAGCTACTGCACTGGCTGAGGTGGAGTCAGAGGCAGAGACTGTGGGAACATGGGAAGTTGTCAGGCAGATGCTGGTGGATGAGTTGCCCGGGGAAACGGGGGTCAGGTGGGTGCAGTGCCTCAGGAGGGCGCAGGCGTAGCAGTGACTGGGGGGGGGGGGGGTGGCGGGGGGTTGGCTAAGCAGTGGAATTCTCCTCCTATAGGTGAGTGAAGAGAGGGATCACAGGGATCTGGGAAAGAACAAAAGCGCCTGTACGTGCCGGGACAGGAGAGGGCCACGAAACGTGAGTCCAAGCATTCCGCGCCCCCGTCCCCCCCCCCCTCCCGCTGCCACCCCCGCCCCCTACGGGCTGACGTGAGGTGATTCATACCTGTGTGTGAGCTGCGTGGGGACGTGGTGCAGTGGGAGGAGCCGTATGGCGCTATACGCAGTGGGCGGAGCACCGGCAGCCCTTCCCTATGACGGACGGCGCCCATTTATGAAGACGCCGCAGGAAGTGACACAACTGCAGAGGTATTCGGGGCTCGTCAGGCATGGAGACAGCCAGAGAAACAGACACCGTTCCCTCTCAGAAGTCAAAGGCCAGACTGCCAGAGCAAAAGACCAAATGACTGCATTCTCAGTTAACTATTAATTTGATAAGTCTACATATGACAAACACAAACTCAGTCTTTGCCCTCATGTTTACAGGCTGGTAGCGTATATAAAAGATAGCGGCCATATTCTAGTATGATAGGGGAACACACCTGTGAACATACACAAATTGATATCTGACATCGTTGCAATCAGTATGGCATATATGCTGTTTATGCAGAGTCCAAATCCAATAAACATGTATGTCTGGAACATCATTTCCTGGAACAAAATGTACTGTATTTGGCTTTGTTCTAACTAATCACATCAACCACACTAAATGGACCTGAAAGTATGTTCCCTGCAAGTGACTGCATGTTGCTTTCTGGTGACCTTTAATGCATTACAATGCATGTCAATGACCTTAAAAAAAAACTAACTCAGCCGTTCACGATATACGGGTATTTATTCTGATTGATATTCCTTGCATGGGGGCCCCTGATCTCCTCTTCATGAGATGCAGCCTTCCCCCAGCATCGCCCTGCTCCTTCTAAAGAACAGCAAACGCGAGCACTGCACCAGACAAAGGCTTCTCAGCCTGTCCTCATTCTGGCCTCCATCGCTGTTGTTTCTTTTTTTTATTTTTTTTTATTTTTGGGTGACTTCCTGGCTGGCCGCGCGCGGTCAGCAGGTTGGGAATGACCAGAGTCATGTGAAAGAGAGCTTGCTGCTGTCAGGCTTCCAGCAGCAAGCGGCCGTGCCGTGCATCGCGGCTGATGCATCATGGGATTGAAACCGCACTCCGGCCTCCGCTGCTCGCTCGCTCGCCCGCCCTGCAGCGTCCACTTCCTCCGGTCGCGCCCTGGCGCAGAGGAGCCGCTCTGTATTAGCGCAGCGCTGCTGAGTGAGGAAGTTCCCCAAAGAACCAGAAAACAGACCCCTGCAGTTAGCCTGCAACAGCACCAGCGCAACGCGCTATGATCTGGACTGGTTTCATCCTTTTCCAAACCGGGCCCTATTGTTAAATGTTAAATGCTTTGCGCCTTTGCCATTTTATATCTCAAAGTTCAGTTTTTGTGTAATAACGGCATTGATAAAGCCATTTCAAAGCCAAACAACTGTGCAGCAGATTGCTTTTTGGAAGAGAACACTCAAAATTTGGCAAAAAAAAAAAAAACCTTTTCATTCACATAACTGTACATGCAATCTAGCTGAACGAACCAAACTATTTAACTTTGCCTCGATAATATTGCCGATAATATTGCCAGCTTTGGACAGCAACTGGAACAATGTACCACTTACTGAGCCCCCTCCTAAAGCGCCCCCCACCTCCGCCCCTTCCCTCCCCTCCCCCCCTCCCCCCCTCCTGCCCCCCACTCAGCCGCTCAAGCCCCCCAGCTGTGATCGCAGCCAGATGTGTGCTATTGCTCTGCGTCAGCGCGCCGTATGAAATACGGCAACTGGCAGGGCCTGGCATGGCGACTCCGTGAAGAAAGGCAAAGAAAACACACTGGCAACAGCTTTATGTTCATTATTCATTAGCAGGGAACTGCTCTACAGCGTTCAGAGGCCCTGCCAGGAAATTAGGAAGCAAAAAAGTATATAAATAGACCGAAGATAGGAACACTTTTTACACTGAACTGCTATTGTGTTCCAAACGCAAAGGGGCATCATCATGGCCAGCTCTTTCCCCAAAAAAACTTGGGGCCCTGTTGCAAATATACTATGCGTACTACGCATATTGCACTTTAACAATGTACTGTTTCTTTTTGAAAACATGCACATGACCATCATGCCATGTAGTCACAGTAGGCTCTGCCTGTGGTAGAAGCTTTGCTTTGAGGATTCCTCTCGAACAGAATGACTTCAGCCAATTCGACAAATTCAATCAACATTTGTCCTTCATTTGGACAATTAAATGCATGTGTTGGGTTTCTTTTTATTCATCACAAAAAGCTTGTTGAGCTCAGTGTCATCCAGCGCGTACACACAAAACTGTTTATGACAAAACAGGCAACAATTACATGCATTCTAACCTAAATAGAAGGACTCATTTTGACTGAATCCAGGCCAAAGTGGTGCCACTCATTTTCGCTGTTTGTTACTGTGTTGCTTGTTCAAACGTAACACAAATGACAAAAAGTCACAAATAATGTCAGCGGGGGCGTACGCCCAGCAGCACCACCGGACGAACAACGTGAAAGAGCCACGGCTGTAGTGCAGCGTTTCTGAACGAACTTCACGCTCACGAGACTTGTGCCCCGGCCCGTTCTGCTGCACCGAGCTCTACGGCGAAGCTCGCGTCCTCGTTTTCAGAATTTACAGACAGCACCGGCGCGTAGGTCACCGTTTCCGCCTCGAATAACTCCCCTGTCCTGCCCGAAAGGGGCCTCACCAAAAAGGGGGCGGCTCCCCCGAATCGTGATGCATGCGTGGGACTGAGGGGGCGGGAGGAACACGGGTCTGACTCATAAATTCCAACCTTGAGGAATGCCCCCCCCCCCCCCAGGCCCCTGAGGGGGTGGCAGGTAAATGTGAGTGTAGCATAGGGTGTGTTTATCCCTCAAAGTCACTCTCAGGTAGCAGGAACGTACCTGGACTTCTGAGTACAGGGTGTGTCTAAAACAATACGTCCGAGCTCTGCATGAATCACTTCAAGCAGTGCTAATAAGCCAGACTCAATAATTACCCGTTGCAGTCTTAATTACTGAATGCATGGCAAAGCAGGGGATTATGGGGCTTGTAAAGATGGATTCTCTGCGGTCACACTGACGAATCGTTCCATTAGCTGTGAGCTGTGGTCTATAGCAACAATTTGTTTTTGGACAACAATTTGTAATCCTCAAAATACATACTTTTGTTATGCAACGACCATGTCTGGTTTTGGCAGAGATAGAATGACCATGTCTCAGGCAGCAACAACAAAAAAAATTTTAATTCTCCAACATTTTATTCAGAACAGCTCTCCAATTCAGAAACAGCTCTCCAGCAGTTCTGAATAAAAGCTTAAAGGCGTGACATTTCTCAGTCTCTCCATCATTGATTAATGTTGTTTGACAAAGTATTACACATGTTTGCAAAGAAAAAAACAGCTTTAACCATAAGCAGCCACTCCTGCTCGAACCAGGTTTACAATATTAATATGAACTGAAACCTCCACTAAAAATCTCTTGGCTGGCTGAAGGTAAACCACAATGAAGCCCCGAAAACGAAGTTGCAGGAAGAAATAAAATAAACTGGCGATCATGATTAATGAATGCTAGTATGAACGGCATAGACTGCGAGATGTGCGAAATAATATTCTAGAGCTTTCCTTTCAACATTCACAACTCAATGATAGAATCACAAAGCCATTCCCATCACCAGTGACAGACCTGGCAGATACTGGCCCTCTTACATGAAAGAGTGACATAACAAACCAAAACAAACAGTCACGATGGATCTTATCAACCACTTGGCTGGGGTCACACACACATTTACCGTCGAGTACAAAACCATAAATGAAATGTATCGGGGTGTAATTGTTAGTGTGACAAACTGTAATAGATGGGAAAGAAATGCCCCAAGGTTGAAGATCTAAGAGCTACTGAACTGCGTGGCAGACCGCCAAGCTTTCGGAGTGAGCAGTGATTAAGACTTCATAATAACAACAACACAGATAAAAGAGAGAGAGAGAGAGAGGGAAGAGGGAGAGACAGCAGTGCAGACTTCTGGGAGAGATGCTCAGGAGAACAGACGCGCCCCCCCCGGAGCGGGGCCGATCCCTCATATGGAGTGGTGTGATAATTACGGATTTAAGGACAGCCCACAGTCTGGACTGAAAGGGTGTAGAGTCAGCCAGGGAGATCCACGGGGGATTATTATTAATCACTGCACACACACTCACGCACACTTGCTCTTTCTGCCCGCGTAGAACTCAGCCTCGCGTTGTGAAATTATTACAGTGCGGCTCACGAATATCCACGGACGCGCTCAAAAACAATGATGTTCCAGCTGAGGGTAAGAGGTTTAGGAATCCCATAACAGGATGGCTTTTCAGGATTAGGTCTTTACATTCAGCCAGTGTCCTCTCACAGGGCAGTCATTAGTTGTGTTACACAATAGTTTCTGTTGATTTCCAAAATTGGCGTCCACTGCTCCAGCACCATTTGGACAGCAAATTTGGCATATATTCTCTTCCACAGCTGAGGACCACGATACTGAAAAGCCTACTGTTGTAGAGCTACTGAAGCAACAGTGGATTGAGTGAGGAAAACGGTGTCTTGTGTACTCCCAGTCAGCCAACCCGGGAGAAACAATATGCTCCTCCACACCATAGTTAGGATGTAGTAGCCACAGACCGACGGAAAGCTAATATAAAGACAAATAACATTGTCTCCCGATTACGTGATTCTTTCCCTCTTTCGAAGCCCTCAATGCGTTGCGAGGCACTGCCCTTACCTGCGCATCATCTGTTGCCTGTCATAAAGACAACGGACGGAAAGAAAAGACTAGCAGTCGCATAAGATGTCGGCGAATGGCAGCTCAAAGAGGGGGCCCAAGTGACCGTCCCCTCACGCGGGGAGCTGCACTCGAACCCTTGGCACAGCGGGACGCCGTGTCCACACTCTGTCAAGCTTTTGTTTGGTTTTTGTCTCGCTTTGTTTGTCCACTGAATATTTATGTTTTCCAGCGAGGATACTGGGAAGAAGCCCAAAACAGTTAAGAGCAGCATAGCAGCAGTTCGACCGCAAAAAAAAGAAAAAAAGAAAGAAAGAAAGAAAGAACCAACGAGGGATTTTGTGGCCTATTTTTCCCGGGCCTGAAATATTTCACATATCATGTCTGGATTGTCCTACCAAAATTAAGTAAACAGTAGTGGGTGGGAATGTTGTCTTTTCTCTTCCACAAAAAGAAAAAAAAAATGGCGGTGGTATGGAAACCTGCTGCACTTTTGGTTTCTGAAGTGATAGGATCTCCATGGCGACATCATCCATAACACTTATACAGATGTAGAGTACAACCATAAAACAAGGAGTCATAGGGTCTGATAAAGAGTTGGAGATAAGATTTTTTCGCATTACATGAAGCCTCTAGGTTCACGCCTTCCTTACCAGCTTCCATTGAGTGCTATTGAAAGGTACAATATTGGAAAACGTTGGAGGTGAATAACAACATTGTAAGACAGAAAGTTATCTAAAAACCATCCCAACCACAACTTTCTAAATGCTCTGTAAATACATCACACTTATAGTTACTATAATGCCATTTTTACATGACTATACCAAATAATCAGAAAAAAACAGTCCTCAAAACTTTATCTTTGCATATCTCTAAACATATCTTTAAAATGCTTTCCTGAAGAAAAAAAGTACAAGTCTGCGGTGGAACTATTTACGATGTTGGAAAGTTGTAGGGGCTATAAAACATTGTAAAGTTATTCTTATGAATTATTGTTCACCGCAATCTCCCTGCATGTTGAAAAGCTGTAGCCACGCGTTGTACTAATTGGGTAAACTGTAAAATCCAAAAATAAATCACTAATTTCAGAAATGGGCAAGAGAATTGCAGTTACAGTGCCTTGATAATGGTGCCTGTTATAAAGAAGAGCCTTTTTCACAAATCTTTCTTCTTATGCTCCAATTAAAACTGACTATAATTTGGAGAGGACGGAGTCTATTGCACACGTATGTGTTTGATATGGAATGTACGAACAAGCTGTTGGCGCGATAGGGATGGAATCAGAATCAAGTTTGAAAAACTCAAACATATTGAGAATCCAGCCAATGTCCTGTATGTATGATTCAGATTTTCAGTGCACACCTCAACTAGCGCCGAATAACAAATATAGATATTTTAAGCAAACTCTCAACGATGCTAGCAATAAGTGTAAATATAATCCGGAGACAGACCGAACACTTCTGCTTTCTAGAAGCAGAAAATTACAGAAAATAGCCTCTGTATGAGGAACATTGCTACTAGGACGTAGACGGTTTCTATTACAAGTGGACAATTACTACTGCCTTTATATTTGCAAACCGTCAGCCTTTTTTATTTCAGGTAGCAATCAAACAGTCACAGACAGTAAAGCTAAGCTGGCCTATTAGTGTAGTACCTCTCCCTCCAGGTGTGTGTGTGTGTGTATTTGTGTGTGTATGAGAGTGTGTGCGTGCATGTGTGTGTCTGTGCATGTGCGTGTTCGTGTGTTTGTCTGTACATGTGCGTGTGTGTGTATGTGTGTGCATGTACAACCCCTTAGTTCTACACTAGAGCTTCAATGATCTAAAGCCTTCTGTTATGGTGTTGTTTAGAACTCTGAAATGTTCATATATTGAATAAGTCAAATTACACATATTTTAACAAATCATTTATTGGAATTACTTGAATTATGCACTGAATACAGGTTTTTTTTTTTAATTTTCACAAAAACAGATTTTTGTCTTTAAATTGTTTAAACATTTAATAACTGATAATCAAATAACTTTTAAGCAAGAACATTTCAAAATCTCAAAACATCTCAAAAACATTTTTTTCTATGTCGGCTTTCCAAAGAATGCAGAATCATAATAACACAGCATAATAATAGCCTGTTGTCTACAGTTGACATCTGCTTGCAAATAACGTTAAGCTTCCTGAATGCTCAAAAATGAAAACACTGTAGACTAGGCAAACCTCATAGAGAATGCAGTCTATCTGCATTGATTAGGGAAAAACTGAAAGCTATTAACCAAGAGAAGCCCATGTTGGGTGAACTGTGGGTTCAAAGCAGGGATGGGTCTTGTCTGAGCTCCATCAGTTAAGGGGGAATGGGGGGGAGGGGGGGGGGGGGGGGCACTGAAACATGGGCAGCAGTCCGAGGATGACAAGGCAGTTTCTGACACCCTGCTTTAAATGCTCACTGTTTTTTTGCACGAATCAAACATTCACTCACAGCATCAGGTTTCCAGTATTGACAATCACTGGTCAAATTCAGAAGAATATCTGCAGACCGTATATTTTCTGTGCACTTCCAAAAGGGTATTGGGGTTCAGATACACCCCTATTACACAAGTGCATACCAAAAATATAAACATCCTGCTTGAATGTGCATTCTTTTATGCCCCACAATATCCTCTAAAAACACTCTGGTTTGACGGATGCAGGAAGCTGACGTGTGCAGAAACTCCAGTTGCATTTGAGGCTGATTTTCCAATTTGAGTCATCCATTCGATGTGAAAACGAAGCACAATTTTCACCGAAGAAAACCTCTGTGGATGTGAAAACCCTGCAGTCCGTCATCGCCGGTTTCCGTGTGATCAACCGTCCTTTGAGCACCAGACCACCACCAGTGCCTTGTGGCATCTTGTTTTCTCGTAACATTCCAGCATCTCGGGGAAAAGAAATATTGGAAATGCTGCGGATCGCTTCGGTGCGGACGACCACAACATTAAAACCTCGCGTAAGAATAACAGTAATAAAAGCTGCGCCGCATGAACTGTTTATGCATTGTAAATTCCTCGCATTACAAAGGAAAGCAGGCGGAGATTTTTGAGCTGTGTCCCCAAGCTTTAGTGTGGCTGAACCAGTCCCTGCGTGGTTGCGGTTAATGGATGCTCGCAGCGCTGCGAAACCCAGTGGGTTTTGGCTCAAAGCAAGACCTGGAGGGGCTCAAACGCACCCACTTCCAGAGCTGAGAAATATTTGAGATGTCTAAACTCGAGCAACCCAGCGTCGGAAAACCTCCTGAGAGCTATCTTCAACAACCTTGAAGATAGCTGTAGTAAAAAAAAAAAATGCACTAGATTTTTGTTTCCTAATTTATTTTCTTTTCACCCCCTCGCCCTACTTTTTAAAGGCACGGGTAAGAATTTTTCTGGCTTAGACAATCCAGTAAATCACTGTGCACCTTACAAGCACGCTAACCTACAAATTAACTGAGCAAAAAAAAAACAAAAATACAAAAGCTTGGGTAGAGCAACCGCAAATTCATTTCAAGTGGATCACAAATGCAATTTCATGGCAGTTGATTTCCTTAAAGAAGTTGTTAGTTAGAAAGGGAAGAGGAACCGTCTTAGGAGAAAAGTGGGACACAAATAGGCCTAAAAAGTTTCTGCCTTGAGTATAGAAGAGAAACTAATTAAATCTCCAAAAACACAAGACATTCTGTCACGTCAGGCACCTTCACTTTATCTATAGACAGACTGACAAGTTTGGGATTGCCTAGCGACCACTCTCCGAGCTCCATATCTGACTTGTTTAAAGCACTTCTGAATGCTATCAGCCCTAGGCAAACATCCATAGGGCCACAGATATATGTTGGGCGTGCCTTATAATCTTTAGACAGATATCGTTCAGGTGATCCTAGAACTTTAACCACCAGCACAGAGAGAAAAATGGGCCCGTTTTATAGATTGTTACACCCTTCCTGCATAAACACTCCAGAGGCTGCAAGCCAGCATCTCAACTGTCCTTATTACACATACACACCCATGCACGCACATGCACATGCACACACCCTACCTCATGCAAACACATGTGCACATACACAAGCATGCACAGACACACACACGCATGCACACGGCACATGCACACACACACACACACCTTACTTCACACAAACAGGCTGAAGGAGAATGCTGTGAAAATGAGATGTGCTTGAGACCGTGAATAACATTTATCCACAAATCTCTTATCCACAGCGACTATGCACAGCTGCATCAGGTGCAGAATTCACCCTTCAAGAGACTGGCAGTCAGCAGCTCCAGGGGCTCACATGACAGCCTGCTCAGTCTTAGTATAAGCAGAGGGACATTTACACTCACGCATACTGAAACAAACAGGAACATGGATTTTCAAGAACGGTACAAAAAAAAAGGGGGGACAAATGAAACATGCATTCGGTCGGGCTTTCGCTCTGGAGCGTGAAACGGGCGCCCTGGCCTGCCGTCCGCGCGGTGAGCAGACGAAGCGCTGATCCCCCTCAGACGCTCCGATCTGCAGCTGAGCGCCCCCCCTCCTCCGCAGCCAGACCCCGCCGGGCCGCGGGACACCCCGGCCGTCCCTCGGTGTTGCTGAACCCGGCCTCCCCGTGCGCCTCCCCGCTCGCCTCCCCGTGCGCCTCCCCGTGCGCCTCCCCGCTCGCCTCCCCGTGCGCCTCCCCGTGCGCCTCCCCTGATCTCCGCCCGACCCCGCGCCTCCCTCTCCCCCATGCGGGGCCGGGGCACCCAAGCGCTCCGCCAGAACTCCCCCTCGCGCCGCAGATATTTATCCGAGACGGGCGGTCGCACAAACGGGCGAGCTCTGATTCAGACAGAATGAAAGCCGAGCCGCGGTCCATCGAAAGCACTTCAGACGTTTTCCAGAGAACAAAAAAAAAACAAAAAAACATGGCACCTACTGCACAAGTCCCCTTCGGTGAAGCTGGCAGCGTTTTCGGAAGCCCTCCAACCAACTGGATCTCCAACTTTATAAGACATCGCCGTTCGGACACTTAATATAGCGACCAGCTCACTGTGACCCCAAAAAAAAAAAAGTTTGGAGTGTGCGCTTTAGGGATAAGGTTGACAAAATAAAACATCTCAGAGCCCAACAATTACATCATTTTATGCTTCTAAACATGTACAGTAAGCCAATTGGAGGGGTTTCAATCTCTGTCAGGGGCTACAATACACAGAGCTGCATAAAGTACAGTTTCAGTGATGCAGCGCCAGGGGTGAAAATTATAGGACAACCGTGACCGTGGCTATTCAGTGCCCGGGACAATTACTCCTCGACCTGTCCATATCGGTAACATCCAGACCCACTCCGCGGCTCTACTAAACGCGAAACCCAAAACCGTTGACTCTCAGCTCAGGGGGACGTGTCTCTCTTTCATCAAATAAACTCTCACTGAACATCTGTATATAGCACGCGGCCCAAGTTCGCAGCGGGGAAACTGGACTCGCTGCTCTCGGCCAGTTGGCATCGCTCGTTCCGTCACACCATCGCAACGGCGATTCTGCTGACTGCCCCGACGGGCAGCCCGGCGGCGGGCCTGGCGCTCGACCACCTGCTGCTCAGAGCAGCGGCACAAAGGACAGAGCGGGGGCGGGGCCCCCCCAAAAACCGCACATTTCAACAATCCTTATCAGGAGTCAGTGACCGCCCCCACCCCCACCCCCACCAGGGCTCCGTCTCACGGCAACAAACACCCCCCCCCCCCCCCCCCCGCAGGCCTTAGTTACCGAACCGGGCTCAGGCTGTGGAGCGGCTCGACGCTCTCGTTACGTGCGATTATGTCTGAAGACTGCATGACACCGCTGCAGCCCACTCCAGCTCCGGGGGCGGTGGTCGGGGTCTCTGGTGGGGGGTTAAACTCAAAAGCCCCCCCCACCACCCCACCCCCCACCTCCACCCAAAAAAAAAGGCACTGCGGCCGCCATGAGGAAATGGGGAAAAATGCCCAGCCTCCAAGAGCAATAAACTACAGTCTTTTGGTTACACCTTTTAAAAAAAAAAACTCAACACCCATAATCAATCTTTGTTCTGCTTCATAGGAAATGGGAACCTATGACCAGCCACTACATGATCTGTGAACGATAACTGCTAATGTGTGTAGAATGTGTGTTGAAGCCATACAGGATTTTTGCTTAGCTTTAAGGGTCACCTAATATGAAGTATTTCCTTTCATCTATCAACCATATACTTTATATTTCTATTCACAAATTATCCAAATTCCCATTCTCAATTAACTTATTGTCAGAAGTGTGAATGCAATTTGAGCCAAATGCTTCTGTGGCATTTGTTTTTTTTTTCATTTTCAGTGCCGATCGTGCTTCATCTATCAAAATGATCTATTTGCCCCACACAAAATAACTAGACTGTTCCAGGTGAAAAAAAAGTGGAAAATTTTGAAGAATGTTTTTCTTTTTTTTTGGGATGACTGGATTCCTTTTGCAAGAATGACCCATGAGCAAGTTATGGTTAGTCTGTAGTTAAAATAGGGATGAACTGATAAACCAGTAAACCCCACAAAAGGCGTTAATTATCCTGAAGGTGAATCACAGTTGTTTCACAATCCTTATAGTGGTCAGAGAAACACTGGGACGGTTCTGACACACATCAAAACATGACAGATTAGATTAGGTAAAAACAGACCAAACCCTATTTTACACAACCAAATATACAATGGATGAACCCTATTTTACACCACCAAAGAAACAATGGATGAACCCTCTTTTACACAACCAAAAGTATAATGAATGGACCCTATTTTATACAACCAAATATACAACGGATGTTCATACAAGAATAACTTGTCACTTGTGTAATCATACTGTGAAAATAATTGCAAATATACCTTCAAGTGCAACAGTCCAATGGCAATCTTTTATTTAAAGTCATAAGCCTTTGAATATATTCCAGATTTAAAGTCTGTTAAATATTCCTAGAAATGCTGGGGGAACTCGTGTTGAAGGAACACCAGGTATGAAAGTTAAAATAAACATCTGACGAAGGTGTCTCGGTTTTTTCCATCACATTCGTGGGAACATTCCGTGTGTTTCTTCTCATTAATTGATTACTCATAACCACGATGCAGGCAGATGGGCCAGCCCTAATCTACAAAATCTTAAACTGGAAGCCGGCCATGTGACTGTGCCGTACAAAAGAAACGGGGTGTCTTGCAGTGATAACACTGTCTGATTTCGCGTCTTAAGAAAACTGGCTTTGACTATTTAGTCCTCTTTACAGTGCCCCTCCAGCGCCACAAAGCACTTCCTCGTATCAGAAAATGCTGAATTACTGAATTATACAATTTAGCACATATTCCTGAAACTTTCTTTGGACTTATGTCAACAAACTGCGCATTAGAGTAAACATGGGGAAAATTAGTTGAGTGGGCTAAAATGCTGTTGCTTTTCAAAGCTTACTTGCATTCACTGCTGATCGTCTTGCAGTAACAATACAGAAGTTTCCAGTAATATCCATTTGGAATAAAAAAGCTGGGCGTAGAAGCCAAGATATAAGCTTGATGCATTCGCAGCTATATACATTTACAATTAAAACCACCTTACAGTCTATCAGTCCAGCCAAACTGCACACTTGATTAGTGGAACAATAAGGAAAACAAAAACTCCTGAGATTTACACTTTATGAAGTCATCTCTTGTCATGAAATCATCCATGTTTCACATCGCTAAATATGCAGCACACAACACCCCTTTTATAACTATCAACATCCACAATGACAGCTTACCCAACAGATATTTCTGATGAAAACCAGATGCGTGCGTGTGTTTGAAACTCAAAGTGATATCACCAACATCTATCAGGTCTGAAAAGCAAAACAGAAACGCAAACAAAAAAGTATAAAATCCCCCACAATGCATTTTGGTTTTGGTGGCCCCAGGTCTGGTGCCGCGCAGGAACAGAAGGGCCCATGTTATTGTAACCTCTGCCTGAGTCAGATGAATCAGACTCACTTTGTGTGCATATAATATGGCAGCCAAGGTTTAGGATTTTAAAAAAGGGTACTGTATGAGCATGCTCGCCGAGGCCTTTATCGGTCCATCCGTGCAAAACGTAGCTGCAATGCGGCACGACTTAAAAGCGGCCTTAAACGCAGCCGTACGCCTCACAGCGCAGAAACTGTGTTTGTGAAGTTGTCCTTCAAAAACTCGAGATGCTATCTCTTCTTCTTTTTTTCCACGCTGCATAGCTGTTGAAGGATTGACACAATGTTCTTTCCCACTAAAATCGCAAACGAAAACAAAACAGAAAAATGTTGCTGCAGCTCCCGCAGCACCCCATTAATTTTTATTCTTCTGCGCTTCGGTCTTTTTCAGTAACTTTCGAACGCTGGATGCTCTCTGGCCCTTCGGCGCGGGAGATCTACCACATCCTGCAGCTGAGCCAGCCTTCTCGAGGGGACAGACGCTGGGGACAGTGGTCCACAGTCGGAGTAAAACAGCAAGCTGGTGTAAAAGTATTGGCTAGTTGTAATGTGTGGGCCGATAGCACCTTCTGTGAATAGCTGAAAAATCCACATTCACTTTTCAGTTGAAATAGTACATTTCACTCAATACATATGCCCCATGTGGTTTCATTCTGCTAATACGATTGCTGTTAGTTAAGACGGTTTTTTAATTCAATGTCCCAATTGTGCTTTGGTCGAACGTACTCATTGGGGGATTTGTAGAACATATTCGGAATGATTTGCGAGACAGAGCCAGAAAATTCTATGGCATATAAAACTCTTAACTGTATAATGCTAAGCAGAGGAATAATGAAATTACTCATGCTGAATAGTACGAGCTGGCCAAACACAAATGGCCGTGATAAAAAGCGGACTGCATGCTAAGTTTCACAAGTCATTCTTTAAACTGTAAAAATTCTAGGGGTGTGCCGACTCATTGGAAAATACAACTATCATTACGAGTTTGGACTGTTTTATGACTACAACTATCAATAGACTATTTTTGGGAGAAAACCATAATAAAAAGAAATAAATGAGTGAACATTTCAAAGAAAATGGAAAACTCCTTTAAATGCAAATGGATCCAGTCATTTTTAATTCCATTTATACTGTATAATATTATTGCCACTCAATACCGCTCAAGGGACCCCCTGGATCTTTACTACTTTTCACCACATTAGTGGCGTTCCCAATTGTTATGAATTAGTGGCGTTCCCAATTGTGGTGTTTTCTAGCTATGAAGCAAAGGAGGTCAAATAATACTATTGTCATGCAAACGATTTTTAAGGATTACAGTCAAATTAACGTGACAGATTAATGTGTTGGACCAGACAGTGATAAGCGCAATTCATCTTACCTGGATTTATTCGTAGCTATGTACCTTACAGCTTGGTTATTTCAATGTGAGTACAGGAAAAAAAAAACACATAGAAATAAACATTTTGAACAAGCAGAGAAAAACGCATTTGCATAGGCATCCCTTTTTTGTGTTTATTATTTCCCCTTTTTATTTTATAAAGCATGTCCCAATAATTCTGTAACTTTTAACCCCCTTGTAGGACAATGAGTGAACAGCACAGCAGGTTCCTTTAACCGCAGACCAGCTGTGTCTCCAGTGAGCTCCAACCTGTGACCGAAAACATTTTCTTCACTCCTTCAAAATGGAAGCCTAGCCCTCGTTCAATGCATCCTGACAGTTATGGCCAGAAATCAATGCATTTTTAGTTCAGCAATGGATTTTCTGTATAAAACTGCATCTGACTGTGATGACAACAAATAATGGACACGACTACATGAGGTCAGTACGCCCCATCCAAATGAATATTTCTTGAGAGAAGCAAACATAAAATATGATTTTAACTTGTGGAACCGGCCGTTTTTTAATACAGTATACTGCAATAAAGTGGAAGTTTAAGACAACAGCCTCTCTGTGCGGTAAATCCAATTTAAAACATTATGGCGAGACGTCAAATGCACTCGTTAGGAACCTGAGCTGTTGAAGGTGCCCTGCTTCAGCGTGTTCTCCTCGCTGAGTGGAGGCCATGTTTTTGTCCTCACGCAAATGCTCATGGCAGTGTCCTCCAATGTGCCATTCTTGTATACAATCATCAATTACAAACAATTATAAAAACAATCCACGAGAGGTTCAAAACTATTATTATATGCCCCGATGCACAACCTACACAGTCCCTGAACAAACTGGGACGAGACACAGCAAGGTAACACAACCTCAGCTGTTATGTAAGGCTTGAATTAGCCCACTTTAAAAGGGTATGCTGTAGCGAGCCATGCAGTTTCTACTGGCTTATTTCCTTTTGGACTAACACAAGGACGGAATGTCAACTGCTGTGTTCGTTTTTACAAAGCAACACAAAATGTAGCATTTAAATGTTTTATCAGTCTAAAGTCATTTCCGCCAGTACTAAGTACTTTCAATGTCTATCAGCATCATTTACAGTTGAAAAATGTAGATAAAGAAACAGGCGCATATATTGCCAGCTAACTATGAAGTGTCGTGCCCCTTTCATTTCCCTAAGCAGAGCTGACGATGCCAGCCTAGGGCGTTAATTAAATCAGTCTCTTCTTTGACAGGGGCTGGCAACTGGAGTTGATTTATAGACCTTCTTCACACGTTGTACTTGTAATCTGATTAGGCAAAGTTAAATGAAAGACAATGAGGCTAATTAAATATGGGAAGTGAGACATTCTGTCAGTCCATTCTAGGTACAAAGCTAATTCTGTACACTCCTTTGCATAAAATACTACATGATATAATGAGGTTACGAGTAAATAATCATTACTATGTTACTTCGTCTGTGAGGCCTTTTTATTCATGTAGACATTGTTAATCAACAGCACACAATACGCTAAACATAGACAACTACCTTAAGAGGCAGAATGCTGAAAAGTGTAGAATTCAGATGCTGAATTGTTTAATCGTTGAGTTGAAATACCGTGCAAGACCAAATGCAGTGGCACCTCAATATCGGACTCCAGTGTCAACCTCCATGAAAACTTAGTTTAGCTTTTACAGTTACGTCCATCTGCGGAACATGCGAGATTTTCAAGCCTCCTGCAAGCAACAAGGGAGGGGTTTCAGGTGCGCTGGAAGCAGAGGGAGAAAGAGGTTCTTTAATTGTTCATCAATTTAAAAAAAAGACTTCTTTTTTCCTCTCTGCTTCAAGTGCAGGTGATCTTTCCCCCCTGGTTGCTACCGTTTTCCTCTCCCTGTTCCTTCAAGAGTGCAGTGAGGCACCACCAGAGCCCTTAATTTTCCTCCAGACCTCCTGCATGCAAAGGATGGTCTTACACAGTTCTGACAAACGGTCACTGTGGTGGACACGAGCCAGATGAATAACTATATGATAAAATATATGTTATGTTATTCAGCCCACAAATACATACACAGAAATGCATATTGAATGTTCCCCTCCCTTCTTCCCCCAGGACTCCATACTTAAATGTGTTGCTGCTTTGTTAAACATCACAAAAGGATGTTCACTGATAATTAAAGAGGGTATTCCAAGTACTACTGTATCTGCAGGCCAGATTTAAATATCTTAATATTAAATTTCACAGACTTGTGACAGTAACTTCTACTCATTTCATATGATCTGTTTACTTACAGATAATTTCACAAATTAGATGATATGTGTGATCAACAAAAACGACTTATCTCATGAACACATGGAAGTGTCTTTCCTCCCACCCACCCTCCCTATTATGGCATTTGGTATTTCTTTTGCTGTTTTGAAAACAACTATTTGGGACGTCATTTAATTTGTCATATGAATTCCGTTATTTGCTCTAAGATTTTTTCTTTTTTTTGTAATTCGCTTTTTGACTGCAAGTACATTAAATTTGCCAAATGAGAACGAAATTTGTTAAATCAATAAAAAGCACGACTCCGTTGCATGACAGCACGTCCTGGAGGAAGCGCTCTAACTAGTATTTGACAAGCGCCATCTCGCGACAGAAGTGGAAAAGCTTTCAAACACCCAGCAAACTCTTGTTTAATGTGCTTTGGCAAAATTCACGATTTACATTCATGTAGTTTTGTTTCACGACTTATAAATACAGAATGTTTATAAAATGAATATTTTCTTTCTGTTCATTTGTTTCAAAAATGGCGAATAAGTTAAACAAGCATGACAAAACCCAAGAATGGCTTTGATTTGTTGAATTTTTGTCTTTGTCTTTTTCAATAAAAAAACTTTGTAGTCTTAAACACAAATAGCCTATTGTTCAGGATAACAAGCACTTAGGACACAAGCACAAGTATACAACCAAGAAGAAAGGCCTAAAAACATGTCATATAACACAAAGATCTTTTATTATAATTCACAATTTTGGCATATATAATGTTCATTTTACAATTCAAAAGTATTTAAACATTTGTCTTATACATTGGCAACATGGCATTTGTAAAAAGTGCTTCCTTTTCCTTATATTTGTAGGTCCAAAACGTTCGACAAGTGATACGATTTACGACAAGCGTAAAAGTGAAAAGGCACTGTTCCGACATCTGCCCGAGTGTAATAATAAAAAATAAAACAATAATAATATAAAATACAGTGCGCATGAAATTGACAACAGAGAGCAGGCTTTGAAACTGTTTTCACTGAACAACCAGTGAGAAAGCACAAAAAAGTCATCTTCATGTGGAATCATCATAGATACGGCAAAAGACATTTTGTATAGAGGCATCCTTTCACATTTTGAATTATACAGCATAAATATAAAGATGTAATTCTATAAAGCGTACACTGAGAGGCGTTCAATAGATCAGTACCCGAACCTATGGCAATTTTAAAAATACAATAAGCTTAATTCCGTCATATTTTGACGACATATAGTGCATAAAATAAACTGCTTATATGAAGCAGATATCACTGCATTCCAGTCCTATACTTTGGCATTAAATTCAGTCCATCTACAGTCTCTTATTTGAGTTCTGTCAGACACATGCCTAAATAGACATTTCTGTACCTTAAAGCGGAATTGAGCTGAAGTGTCTGGATGAAAGCATGGCTAGGAATTCTGTCCACATACTTCTGTATGTATGTATGTAAAAAATGCGAGATGAGTGAGAACTATGCATTTTGCAGATTTAATACAAACTGTATAAGGCACAACGCAAATTACATCTAGAGTGGAAATGACGCAAAATAGATGCTAACTTTGAACATTGTATAACAGATTAAAAATCGTAGCCAACTTTAGATGCACAGATATGTTTTGCGTAGCTGACAACACATACGCGAGCGCATTCTTACATTAAGGCACAAAACAACCATTCGATCACTGTTAAGCGTGTGAAAATGAGCTTATTGTTTCGTACAAAAGGCACATACATGTATACCTCAGCTGCCTGGCTCCTTTTTGAAACAGAGTTGGATCTGTCAGATACACAGCAAATATCCAGAAAAAAACCATTGAACCAGTTTTTAATGTCCTACATTTTTACAGTTCATTTTACGCACAGTTGCCCATGGCTTTAACAAAAGACCCATCGGGAAGTTGCCTGAAGATACCCCTTAGTGTCTCCAGTTCCCGGGTGAGATGTTCAACCCTCTTGCGCAGTCTGTCGTTGTCATTTGCCAGCTCTATGACTTTCTGTTGAGTTTCCACGTTGCGCATTTTCGCCTTGTCCCTACTCTTCCTGACAGCAACATTGTTTCGCTCTCTCCTCAAGCGGTATTCTACGCTGTTCTTGTCAATGTGCTTTTTGCTTTTCCCCCGCTCGCTGCCGCCCCCCATCATCTTCATCGATCCGCCCGGTAGGTGATTGTGTTGGTGGTGAGGGCTCGGGACAGGGGTTGGGGGAGGCGTCGGGTGGCCGGGCTGGAGATGCATAGTTGTCTGCGCGCACTGCGCAATCTGGTACTGAAGATGCGACAGATGCTGCGGATGATGATGGTGAGAAGGATGGTAAGTTGGCGGCATTGAAGCCTGAATTGCGTCTTCGTCCTCCCTGGGTTCTTGCTTTATCGCGACAGGTCGGATTCTTGTCGCAGACGGGTTATCATAGAGCGGTTCCAGCTTTGAAGAATCCATGTAGTTGGCCATGCAGCCATAAACTTGTTGGTGAGCCCCAGGCACTCCGCCGGTGCCGTGGGGGTACTCGTACTCACCGCTCGCCAGTTTAGCTTTTTCTTGTTTGGAACTGTTATGGAGTAAATCGGCCAGGAACTCGTCGTTGAAGGTCGAAGGGTCTATGTAAGCACTTATGTCGATTGAGTTTTCGTTCTCGCAAATCTCACCCAGGTCTCCAGTTGCAGGAGGCTCTTTGTAGCAAAACGCACTTTGCTGATTCTGGGGCAGGTTGGTCATCAGGGGCCGTTGCGCGACCTCGTAGAAGTTGGACTGCTCCATGGAGTATCTATAACCCGCCTGACATGGTGAAGAGCTCCGGGAATCCAGCTTGGTCGCAGTACCGGAGAAAGCCGCAGTGGCTCGACGAATAAAGCGCAGGTTTCGTTAGTGTTCTCACAAGGTGAGTTGCAGTTTGAATGTGATCTGTCGCGACAGGACTGACAAGCGTTGACGGTGTCTACCTGCAAAGAGTGGTGTTCCAGAGTCTGGTCAGACTGGTCTTTGAGCACAAGCACCTCTCAACTGACAGTATATGGACAAGCACGCTATATATATATCTCGGTGTAGTGGCAGGACGAAGTTTTCTGGGTCCTAATGCTCAACCATACGAAACCCCAACACGTTTTACCAATATTTCATTGACACAGTGAATTAACACAATACAAAAATAAGCAAATATACCTAAGTGTAAGCAGTTTACAGACATTTTAAACAGATAACGACAAATTATATGCTAATCCAAAATACTTATACAAACTAAGGGTAAGAAATATAATTTCAGGTTACTGTTTAGACTGTCAACTGTCACATTTGCGTCGCATTCATATGAACATCTGGATTTCGATTAAATAGCACATTCATTATATCCTGATGAAGTTCCTATTCAAATAATGATCCCCACACTTAGCCACTCTCACATAATTATGTTGATGTGAATAATTGATTGCAAACTGTCAGAACAATACTTAATATAAGTTAATCGGTGAATTTACACGTCTCAGTATATTTCAGCATTATTCGTGCGAGCCATTCCCAGGCATTAAAATATTTGTTTATTACTATAAGTGTGGATTTTTAATTCAAACGAAATTTTGGGTACAATATTAAGCTAATTTAAATCACTCCAAATGAGTAATAATGTTTTGTGAATGTTGTAGAAAAAGAATCGACCTTCTCTCCAACGTATAGTAGTATGCATTTACATTTTGTAAACAAAACCTCTTTTTTGTTATTTACATTATCGTAGCAATGCATGAAGGACAATGTACAGAAAAATATTCTACCATTCATTTAGATAATAATAATAATAATAATAATAATAATTATTATTATTATTATTATTATTATCATCATCATAGAGTAGAGAAAATAATACAATTGGATATTTATTCATTTTTATTTGGCATGATAGGATTTATGGCATTGATCTGTGAAAAAAATGGCTTGTAAAGACTTAACGGACACTGTCCGTCAAACAAAAAATATAGTGAGGGTAGAGTAGGTGGAAATGCGCGTAGTGGACGCAACCACGCTTTAGAGCTTGTTTCTATGTAATACCCGGTGCGATGGGGACTCACGGTTCACGGTACTAGACAGGCGTCAGTTGATTTAATCAAACCTGCGCTCCAGTTTGCGGGTGTTCTATGTGACTTGCGTTTACTGGATTTCTATGAAGAAAGCCGTAAGGTTTCTCATAAAAACTTATTAACCTAAAAAAAAAAAAAACATTGTATGCTTCTAAAACAGGGAACCAGAATACAGTACAGTTACATCATACAGATAATATTAAAATCTTACTTCTTCTACAGAAGAAAAAAATGCAACGTTTGCAAAATTCTGTAAATTTTCAAAAGAATATTTAAGCATCCATACATAAAATTTCTCCCTCCCTCTCTCAAATATATATATATATACACAAACGTTACATTTTTCAGAGATAAAAGTGACTGTTATCTTTAAAATGCATCTAACCAGCCCCTTAACAAAACTGAGTGCAGCTATTAGCAAGATGAAAACAGTAACTTCGGTTTGTCAGAAGAGAGAATGTCAGACCTGTTGGCACATGCCACACCAATATAATCTCTTTGCAAATACACTAGACTGGGAGCTCCCTCTGTTGTCTCCCTGTGCAGTTACCATCAAATTCAAGGGCACACAGGGCTGTTTCTTTCTTAAGATAAGCTGTCACTTCTGCAAGTATCCTTAGACATTTACTCCTAACAAGAACATCAGATTAATGTTGTTTTTCAGACCTCCGTAAGAATTTTAAAAATGAACCCAAGGGAAATTATTGGGGGTCTGTGGGCTTGTGGTCTATAGGTTACCTTGCATATGATCTGTTTCTCTTTCAGTTGTTGGCGGTAGGCCTACATGTTAAGGGAACCATATATTTGATACTGTGTTATATTTGTTATTGCACAGCACAGGAAATCTACAAAAAATGAGCATCAGCTCCGTGAATGGCTTACAATTTAATTCGTTAACATGAAATGTCCATAAACCAAATTAACTTTGTCTTACTGTTTCTTCAAACGAGAGCAGATTAATTACTAAACATACTGATGCAACTCATTGTGGGTTATTGCATCAACAACATTGTAGTTAAAAAAGGGGGAAGTGACTGGAGGCTCAAACCCATAGACTACTTTAGTGTTCCTTTGTCAGGAGTGAGCAAGTCCCTGTAGAGCTCTACATGCCTGCAGTTTTTAATGTTGGTTACCCTTTAATTCATTGCTACGTATATTACATAATTGATATTTAAAGAATAAATAGGATCACAATTTGCAGGTGAATTCACTGTGATCCAGTTTTTCATAAGTGAACTTCCATAATTCCATATGAAAATATCATCACATAAGCCTAAAGTCACCACCGCCTACATGTCAAACCAAGGGTGAAATAAAGTGAAATATAAATTCAAAACTATCTTTAGCCTTAGCTTACATACTTAGGTAGCCTAAATCTGATGTGTTTATGTGCATGTTTCCAAAAATACTACACAGGTAGAATTGTTATTGACTTGGGATATTAGATACAGCCAAACAATGTTTTACACAACTCAAAAAGCAGCCTAGTCTACTGAAGTGAACTTCAGTTTTAATGACTGTTTGATCCAGAGAGAGGCTATCACAGCCGTTATTCCAACCCAACCGTAGTATGTAGCCTAAATACGTAGGCTAGGTAATATTTCCATCTCTTTCCATTCGACGCTAAAATAGAGCTCTAAATTAGAGCCGATATCGCGTACAGTCAGTACTGCTCATTCGTCGTCGCGGTCTGAAACTATGGACTGTGATCGCGGCCGTTATATGAGACCCCACCCGACTACTTCTGTTTATAATTGGTCGTCGTGTCTGTCACTCATTCGGCATATTGCATCATCCCGTTTAACACTGTGTCCAATAGCTGGTAGACTTCCTTACATGGCGAGAAAGATTTCGCAATACTTCGAGCAGCTCCAGTCCTAAACAAAAACAGAAAGAATCTTTTTAGTCAAAAAGGAAATAATTACTCTTTCTTTTGCTTCGATGGACGAGATTGAAAGCTACTATTATTAAAGGTAATAGCTGATTTTCGTTTTTTTTTTTCGTATTTGGTAGGTTTAGAAGAAAAGTGTTCAAACAAAATAGCTGCCAGCTAACGTTAGCTTGCTAACAAGCGAGATGTAGCTACAGTTTTGTACAGATTTAATTGTAGCCAGCTAACGTTAGCAAGCAAGTTGTTAGCTCTGTGTTATGCAGCTGTGGTGTTGGGGGCTTTAGTTGGTACACTTTTAAAATTACGCATACATTATCCAGCGTTGTTAGCTAGTCATTCTACCAGGGTATTAGCTAACTTTATTGTAACTGTAATGGCTAACATACTATAAGTACTAGCTAATTGTAGCTAGTTTAGCGTTAACTCTTGTGTTACGAAACAGTGGGCGTAGCTAGCCAATGCTAAAAACTGGTCATATCCACAAATGTGTCATCGCTTTGACTGTACGGATTGCGAGCAATACTTAAATATGCTAGTCTATTTAAATGTATGCTATGCTGGAATGATGTTCACATTGAACCAGTTAAAGCTACCTGGCTGACTAACTAACGTTACTGTTACTTGTGTGGTTGGCTAGTCTGTTAAGACCCGAACGTTAGCAAGCCACTAGTGCGAGTATTGCTCATTTATGCGTGGCTACGGAATTTCCCCATTCCCAGGACATTAGAACTTGCATGGCTCAGAACAGCAAGAAAAATACGCGATGATGCAACCACAGGCAACACTAGCTGCTGCTTGTCTCCTGTCTAACTGATCTTGCCTGGGTGGCTGGCTGGCTTGCTAGCACAGAATTCAAACGCGACGATGGTTATAACGTTACATTTCAAATCTGTAGCTTTAGACAGCTAACCTTGTATAGCTGTATATTTCACAAAATTAGCTGATGGTATTGCCACGATATAACAGGCTAGAAATTTGTGAAAGTGCACAGCAGATTAGCTGACTAAAGAGGAAAATTTGTTGTTTATTGGCATTGACTGTGATGTGTAAATTAGGAGTATTCCAGACTAACAGTCAGTTTATTTACTGCAAGTTAAATGACTACGAAACAATATATAAGTATTATTTAAATATTTACCGTAACGTGATAACTACAAATTACGATTAATTAAATATATCTACCTCGCTTTCAAAATGAAAATTGAGTCTTTATTTTCCGACAATTGTAGGATCTGTTGGCTGGAGTAAAATCATGATTACGGACTACCAGATTTAAACTTGTCAAAGCAAATCTACGCAGGACAAGCGAATGAATTGGTTACCTGTTCTGAAAAAAGTATTTTCACTCGAATCTATTGTTTCCCTCGAATCTATTCCCCTAACTCTTAAAATCATTTTAAGAAAAATGAAATCAGTATCCCATAGACATGAGTAACACTACTGACATCGCAACTATCTCTATGGCAACTGTCAGTGAATAAAATGTCAACTAATAATGGAAATGTTATGCCATTACCATCTCTGTTCTACATACAGATTCCTTTATATTTTGGCTAATTCCATGCACATGCAAACTAGTTGGTAAACCATGCACAGGCTACAAACATAGCACACACATCTCCGCCACAAAAATCCACTGCCAAATCATTGCCTTGTCTGAAAAATAATCTTCATATTTTGGTGTTATTCGGCAGAATTTAAGATAGAAAATCTGGCGTCCTGTGAGGACGAGCTGGATAATGTGAGTTTACATTAACATTCCATTAAGTAGTAGCCTGTTTTTGTGTCTGTAATAAAATGAAGCAAATATCTACTCTGGTCCACATAGGCAGTACAAAGAGCTGTTCTTAACAATTGTGTTCAGGTGGTTGTAGCTCATCCTCTGCTGTTGACAGTGAGCTGAACAGTTGTGCACATGCCTGTGAGCTGGACTAAAATGAAGATTTTGAAGGCTTGGCCAAGCAAATTAAAATCTTGCTCTGAAAAGTTGAAGAACAGTGCCTTGTTGCTTGGGGGAACATGATCACAACTGTTGTAAATCCACAGGAAAAATAATCTTAAATGCATACGTTGTTGTTGCAATTAAGATTACACGCGACCTGCACAAGCCTTTGGAGTGATGAAAGTAGTTTGCCCATCTTCATTTTGCCAAGTGACCGGGTGGCCTTTTGGCAATGTGGTAATGTCACAGTGTTTAGTGGGAGACCAGGGTATGGCTTCTATGTTCAAAGCAAGCTGATCGGCTCTTCAGAAGTGTCCACTTGTCCCTCTGTTAGCTAGGCTCTATAGACAATAAAATCCATTGTAGGAAATAGGTAAGGGTGTGAGTACTTTCTGAGAGTATGAGTGAATGAACCGCTTTGATTTGATTGGATTAGAACTTTAAGGGCCAGCTCCACAGACACAGGTTAAGCCACCATTCAAAATCAAATTTAGTCTAGGACTAGGCTTAATGTGTGTTTGTTAAACTGGCCCTAACCTTTTCACAGGTGTGCACAGGTGTTCATTTGCATGTACAGTTTTTCACATGTTTACAGTGGAGCAGCTGTGACAATCTGCATCTTATCCCCCTTCTTCCCCACTGTCCTGCAGGGACCGTCGTCTGAATAAAAAGTTGCGCACGACCCAGATCCCCACCTCCAGCCCATCGTCATCGTCGTCTCCTCTAAAATATATTCTAACTGCGAGATACCAGTAGAAGGCAGTGGAAAGTGGCAGGCACACGGTCCAAATGAGCAAGCCGTCGCAGCAGAGACCCAGCACAGATCAGAACGGCGTCAGCGTGATCCAGACCCAGGCCCACAGCAGCGGCTTGCAGCAGGTGCCCCAGCTGGTGCCCGTCAGCCCCGGTGGAGGAGGCAAGGCCATACCCCCCAGCAAGATGAAGAAGACCCTGGCGGACAAGGACACGGAGGAGTACCGGCAGCGGCGCGAGCGCAACAACCTGGCGGTGAAGAAGAGCCGCATGCGCAGCAAGCAGAAGGCCCAGGACACCCAGCAGCGGGTCAACGAGCTGAAGGAGGAGAACGAGCGCCTGGAGGCCAAGATCAAGCTGCTCAGCAAGGAGCTGAGCGTCCTGAAGGACCTGTTCCTGGAGCACGCCCACAACCTGGCCGACAACGTCCAGCCGCAGGGCGCCGACGGCTCCGCCCCCGGCCACAACAACAACAACAACAGCAACAACAACAACAACAACAGCAAGCACCCGTGAGGGTCTTGCTCGAGGGCGGGGCGGGGGGGGGCGGGGGGGAGTTGGGGGTACCTCCCGATTTTCGCTTGGGGTTCGGTCATTTGTTCGCTATCCGCTAAACCGTTCGGGAGTTTTCTGGAGCAGAACCGCTTTACAGGCTCTATCTAATACATTTACTCATGGTCATATGGACGGGTAGTTTTGTTCTCATGAGATCTGACGAGGCTTTTTCAGGTTGGGTATTACACTCTTACACTTTCATTTAGGAGTTGCATAAGAGATCCTTTAAATATCACGATCTACATTTTGTTAGTAGTACCATAGTTTTTTTTGTCACCGTAGGATTAGATAGGTGTACAATTATCAGCTGTAATTTATTTCCTTCAAAAAGCCATTGTTGTTTTATATGAGACATACTTCACATTTAACTAAATTACACGTGTGATAGTTACAAGCTGACATTGGCTTAAAGTCCCTGTGTAGTTATTTTTTTCTCTCCTACATAAGTGACATTGAATTGTACCCCACTGCAATATATTGACAATACAGGGGCTTAGCCCGTCCAGATTCTGGGGGCGAAGTAATCTGAACAATCTAAGGACTGTATAAACATTGAATTAGGCTGCATATTTTCACGCTTATAAAATATAAATATGCTCCTTAAATGGCGTGAGTAAAGTACATTTTGTAAATCTGCATGTGTCCAAATGAAATGTTTGCTGAACGTATGTTTTGAGCTCTTTAGGAATTTTGGAACAGGATTCATGAATAGGTTCACAGAGAAGTTCTGAGAGCGAGTCTTTGGACACGTACCAGTCTGTGTGCGCGCAAAACACAGATTGAGGGCTTTATAGAGATTTAATCGTGATCTACAAAACTTAAATCATATTTCTTTTTTGTAAGCCACCATTAAATCTCCATGAGATGTTAAATCTGTAAATATTATGCACAAACTGAAGCTTGCCTGTTTGTTTGAGAGCCAGAGGAGCACACACCCAAGGCTATTGCGCTGGACTGAGCTCCAGACCCCTTCTTTGCCATTACTTGCAGCTGTTGAATCACAGTTGAGCCTTTAAACCACACTAATTCAGAAGGAAAGTGAAATATGGCTCTATTTTCTTGTCTGGGCAGTGGAGGAGTAATTGACTTGGGTAAATTAGTCGGGCAGAGTTGGACATGCCCGGCCCAATTTTGGAAGATGCCATCAGGTGCTTCAGCAAGTGCAGACATTGTCCATGTACGGCTTCCAGACTGGTTGATCACACGGCTTTGTGGATTGCTCCTAGTTATTTTAGAATTTACCTTCATTATCAGTTGCAGTTCCATACTGAATAAAATTGATTTATGGTAGAGAGAGGCTAAATATAATAGCTCTTTAATCTTGTTAAATACACTTGAGTACCTCAGGATGAATAATAGATCCTCGCCAAACAGGGCTTTTTCAGAACCCATTGAACATGTCTAGTGTGTACCGTTTCGCAAATTCTTTTCTATTTTTCGTTTTTTTCTATGACATGAATTGAAAACGGCATGATGATAAACCAAGTTGCATGTTAAAAACTGTCCAACTACATTATTTGCACTTAATGACAAAGTGGAAAATGTTCCAGTTGATTAGACATTCAGTTAAATATGCCTTGCAGTCTTTGTGTGCTGTTGAACTGAGAACAACTAAAGGCATTAATACACATGTATCGGATGAATACAAAATTCAAATTGGTGTAAGACGTTTTATATAGGAAACGACCTGCAGTCAATATTATCATTTGAGGATTTGATTGACATTTTGCTAAAGTACGAATGTTGCTGGGCAGCATTTGTCTGTAAGTTTTGACTTGCTTTTTTACTAGAAAATAAATGGTAAGGTGCATTGTAATTTAAACTCAAATAAAAAGTTTTTTGCTCAATATTTTGATGTTCTTTTTTGTTATACCAGTTATGACCTATGGATTTTTAGACTGTCCTTTGAATAATGACTTTTTTTTATTTTTGCCATTTGCTAGACGCTTGTGCGTTTATGCCATAATACTGTAGTTGGGTGAAAATAAGGAAACAATACACTTGTTTAATACAGTCAAAGTTCAGAACAATCACAACTGCAGCGAGGTTGTATTTGGTCCTCAGACCTTCACAAGCCAACAATAAGGAAGGCACTCTGGTTGTAAGCCTCATCTTAGTTTGCAAAATTCAAAAGGACATAGTTTGTACACAATGGATTTATATTTTATGAAGCAGGGTCCTTGTGCAAAGATGATTCCGATTAGACGTTCATACTGTCACAAGGTTAGCCAAATCCATGATCTAATTTCTTTTCTGTTTGCTCTCAGGACTGTGTAAATTAAACCAGCTCATATTAGACCTGGGCAAACAGTGCGAGGGGGAACAGGGAGCACCTATTTAGAGACGGCAAAGGGCAGTAAAATCCGGCTCTAGCCAGGAAAAGCAATGTTCCACGTTCACCCTTTAACTCCGCCCCCATTCAACTCAACCATTCCTTGTAACTCCCCCATTCAATCCTCAACCATTCCCTGTAACTCCCCCCCCCCCATTCAATCCTCAACCATTCCCTGTAACTCCCTCCCCCCATTCAAACCTCAACCATTCCCTGTAACTCCCTCCCCCCCCATTCAAACCTCAACCATTCCCTGTAACTCCCTCCCCCCATTCAAACCTCAACCACTCCCTGAATCCCCCCATCCTCTACCATTCCTTAACACCCCCCTCACTCAAACATTCCCTGCAACTCTCCACCTTAAATATGACCAGGCTAACAAAAAAGATATATCATTGTATATCCATAAAATACATTTATATACACACATTGTCTTATTTACAGCATAAGGAGATCTTGGTAATATCATTCACATGACTGTCATGACTGCGGAGTGGAGTGGAGTGGGGGTGGGGGGCCAGTGCTTACAGATAAAAAGATGTATTATTTGTTTCACCAATCAGTCGTGCCAAATAATGGTACAAATTAAGAACTGGAAATGACAAAGCAATGTGTGTCCAAAAGCAGAACAGCTGGAACTCATTGGTATAGGCCATGATTTGGTTGTATAATAGCGTTTGATATTTCATGCAGTCAATGCTACAGAGAAGATGGATAAATCATTTATTTATGGGGCCCTGGTGAATATCGAGCCTCTCTGATGCCTGAGTTTGAAAGCCTCCAGAACGCTTGCATCCTGTCCTCGGGGACCAACGGACTTGACCCCCTTGGATTGGCAGCTCCAGGAACTAGGTGAAGCTGCTGGTAAACGAGTTGGCTTCGAAAACACACCGCCGTCGCCGTAGCTACGCGCCGAAAGCTGCAGCGTACGTCACACTGATAAGGAGTAGAAACGGAGAGAGAGAGAGGTCAGAGACGTCTTAAGATAGGGAAAGCGGGTAACTGACGGTCGAGGCGCTCCTCTGCAACGTTCCGGGGGCTTCCGCAGGTGCGCTTTCCCTGTGCGGGGCGGGCGGGGCGGGCGGACTGACGCGTGCGCGCGGTGACGTCCGCCAGGCTTCTCCTGCTGTAAAAACTCCACGGTTTCCCAGCACAGCGGACGGTGCTGGAACACGGTGCACTCAACACTCAAGCCACTCCCCCTCCTCGTTCTCACAACGTGAGGGTGTAGCAGCAGCAGCAGCGAAGCTCTCGTTTTTACAAAGTGTAGAATTAAGGGTACGTGTTGATGGGGGTACGCTGCATGTACAATGAAGTACTTACAACCAAGTAAGGTCACCGAGACAATATGAAGTAAAAACTGCTTTAACCGAACAAAATACAAGAATTCGCCATAAACACACCCAGTGGTGTGAATGAACAGATTCCTCAAAGGATTTAGGCCACAGGAAGTAGACAGACAATCACTTGCACCTATGCCAGTAAAAGTATCAATTTACCACCTATGTCTATGTAAAACTATTAGTACACCACCTATGTCTATGTAAAAGTACCAGTCTACCACTTATGTCTATGTAAAAGTGCCAGTCTACCACCTATGTCTATGTAAGAGTATCAGTCTACCACCTATGTCTGTAGAAGTACTGTATCAGATACAATGTGTCCAGCAACAGTGCTCCCCAGGCCTAAGTACTCCACCCAAGAACAGCCCTACTGCTGACGTGACTCGCAGCAGCCTCTGAAGCACGGGGGGGGGGGGAGGCGAGGGGGGGTCTGGGGGGGGGTTTGGGTGGACCAGGCAGAGCAGCTAAGGGGGGGACGCACGCCGCTCAGCCCTGACAGGCGCTGAGAACCCGGGTGCCATCCGAAGCTGCCGGGAGACCACAGAACCTGATCGCTGTTCAAACAGTGGCCAGCCAAGGCAAACAGCGCAGTACTACGGCAAACACGCCACCTCCACCTTCTCACAAATCAGCCCCAGGAAAGAAAAAAAAGAGCTGCTTATGTAACAACCCCCTCAGACCTGAGACAACGGGACATGCGTTGCTGTAACGGAGTGCACGTTTCGACACTGTACAAGTGATCAGAAGTGGAATAAATCTTTTCCGGTGCTTTTAAGTATCCCTGCATGTCTGTTCCGTATACTTCATTGCGTCTCAGTGTCCTCCAGACAGAACTTAGAAACTACAAATAAAAAGACACTGCATGTCCATTACAGGGATACTTCTTCAACAAGAACTGCAGAGTGAAAGAAAAACCGTTGAAAGTCACCACCTTCAATGAACTGAAGGAGGATAGTTAATTAGTAACAACATGCCACTTGAATCCTCTTGGGAAGAGCCGGTAGCACATATTTATTATAAGTCACCAGGGCACTGATCCAATGAACTTATGGTTGTGTCGTTAAGCAGCAGAGCTTTGGGGCTTCAGTAAATCCATCTGTAAAATCTGGGTAACTTCCTGATTACCGTTATTAATAATAGCTCTTAGTATATTGGGGCTTGATTTACTAAGAACTTCAGTGCATGCAAAACCCTTTAGCACACACAGAACCAATAACATGACCAACGACTGGTCATGGTATTTGTTTTTCACCAATCATTGGCTGCGTTATGAGCTAAAAGTTTTTTTTCATTTGCCAAAAATCTCAGTAAATCAGGCACTTCATGTAGCAACCTTTTAACATGGATCTAAAAATAAAATCTGTTACATCATGCTTTTTTCGAAAGGAATTCTTTGACATTCCATGAATGAAAGCCTCCCTTGCTCGCATGAAGGAAAATGTTTGTTCTAGGCCTATCTGTGCTTTTACATGTTGATAAATGTCATCTTATCCAAGTTCTCTGGTACTGGTGATAAGTGAGAGTTATAGCATACAGTCAGTTCAAACTGGGTAGATAGAGCCATGCCCTTGTGCTCTGAACTCTAAACTCTAACCTGCATTATAACACCTGTGGAAGGTGAACAAACTTTACTGTACACGCTTTTATATTATACTGGTACAGATGAATAACCAATACACAAATTGAAACAATGTATGCACGCAATAGTAACAACAGTAGTTAATTTTAAAAAAAGGAACATGCGTTTCCAACAAATATAACTGTTCACAATGAGACTTTCAGACTTTAGCACGTATGGTGAAAGAGCAAAATGTCAGATTTTCTTGGAAATAATCCAAAAATATGGGGTTCAAGTACAGAACTTTTAATAAAAATATTCCAAGAATGCAGACACTGTTTACACAAAGAATGCTCTATGTCTAATTATTCTCCTTATTACAACGTCCCGGAGTACAGCACATGTGATATGTCTGTCACCCCTATGTCTGTGTCTATGTACCCAGACGTAAACAGGATATCAGAAACAGTTATGGGTGCACTTTTACACCACTTGGCATTACTGTGAGCAGGTTGAAATATTTAGATGTCAGAGATTCTACACACTGGGCGTGCGGTGTTCCCAAACAGGCAGTCTCAGTTGAAAATTGTACTTTCATATAAAATAGGTGTTTAACAAAACCACCCAGATGGGCTTAAATATTTGGGAAGGTATATGCATGTTTTGTATGTTTGTACCAGCTTTTTGGGGGGTACACGCAGCACCTCTTTTCCCAAATCAGATCTTTCAAATGTAATTTCGGGGCCTTCTGGACAGGTGAGTTCTTAAATACCGCCGCTCATCTGTTACCGTTATGGCCCCGCCCTAGCTACACAGGATTGGCAGGTGCACAGATGAATCACAGGGACAAATATATGTGCATATGCCACAGCACTTACTGCAGAACGGGCACAGAGTACGCGCAGTGACATCATGATGTACGTGTCCCGCCGCAGTTGATATTGTTCTCTTTTATCAGTAGCCATTGAGCACTGGACTTTGATCGCGGCGGGTACTCCTTTGTGAACTCGACGCGGAAGAATTTGAACACGGTTTTAATATTTTATTTACTTTCGTGTCACACTGTTCTAAGCGGCCTGTTAAAAGACGCGCACGCACGCTCGCTCGCTCTTGGACTGCGCGTACTGTCAACAATCGACCGAGCGCAGATTCATATAAAAGAGATGAAGTCAACCGCGGGGCCACGTGACATTCCTGTAAACTACGCCGTGCGCTGACGTCTGAAAACCCATCTGCGGTGCCTGTCGGAGGGAGCGCGAGAACGCTCCGGCCAAAGACCGTCTGGAATGCACGAAGCAGGAAAAAAAAAAGTTGATTTGATAAAACATCTGATTCATTTCTTATTCTCGGAAACGGTATAATCCATCACTTCGAGATATCAACCCTGTAGGTAACCACATTAAAAACACCCCTGGCTCAATGATTGTTTGTTGACGCACAGCCACATGACGTCTTTCCCAGAAAGGAAATTGTACCGCAATTTTAAATTTAATTTCTTTGAATTTGGTGAACACTAGAACGTTTGCCATCCTGGCCAACTGGGCTGGCATAAATAAAGTGACATAAAGCGGGTCCAGGGAGGTCTGTAGAGGAACCATCACCCTACAGTGGTCCCTGTCCTCCATCTCCTGGGACAGTCAGTGCGTCCTCTCCCTGTGTGTGCGCCCAAATTTAAACTGACGCCTCATGCGGGATCAAAAGGACCCCCCCCCCCTTATTCAGATACCCGTTTGGCATGATCTTTCCCTATTGAAGAATGCACTCGTGCTTTTTTATATGGCCCTATTTTATTATCTGGGCTCTCCCACTGACCAAGATTCTTGTTCCACTCACACAACCATGATCACATCTAAGGCCACCAGCACAAGTAAACATGCAAATACTTCCAGGGCAATCTGAAGTCAACAGAAGACAAATTTACAGCTAGCTGCTAAATAATAAATTCCTCTGTATAGCTTGCTTTTGTGTTTCCCTAATTAGTGCAGTAAAAAATTCCGTTGTTGCACGTTTCTGAACCAGATGGGCAACACTGAAAAATAAAACATTTTATAAAAAACTTTATAAAAACATAAAAATAATGACGAATCCTTTCTGAAAGAGGCTTTTCGAGTGGTTCCAAGATACGTTCGTTTCGAGCAAACCTCCTTGAAGAATTTGGCACGCAACTCGTAACTGAGGAACATCTGGAAAACATGTCGTGTTTTAAAAAAAAAAAATTTTATCGTGCGCCTTTTAAAACCGAAGGCCCCTAATGGTTTTTATAATTTAGCATAAAGTTAGGGATATTGGTTTCTGTAATCTCCCATTCATGTGGCCCTGCTCATAAAACACAGTTTGAGGCTGTCAGCGGTGACTGAGTATCCGAAACTCACCAGCCAAGAACATTGAGTTTCATTAAGCAGTTCAGATAAGGCAACACACACACACACACACACACACACACACACACAGAGGTATCCTTTTGGAAGTCAGGATCACTGAGCCGAGAAAAAAAACCTTCCTTTCCAAAACATGCTCTCATTGTTTTTATGTTTTCTGAAGGAAGCAGTTAATCTGCCAGCCTCGCTCCGGGTTTATACTTAGGTAAAGATGATATTGGGGGTCTTGGGGCCTGGGGAGGGGGGTGGGGGGCGCGGGTGTAAAAAGCAATGAGCAATGTGCAAACTCATAGGCAGAGTACAGATGTTTTGCTGGACGATGTCCTCGTTGTGTTGTGTGATCAGCCATAAAAATCTGTAATCCTTGGCTTTGTGTCACTGGGGGACTCTGGAGAAAATTGATGACCGTTAGGAAGTGTAAACAGCTACAGTTAATCCCGAGCTGAGTGCAGCCTGATTAGTCATATGAATATTACACCAGTCGCCTTCCTTCGGCCTGCGTCTCCCTGACGACGTTATCGACATCGTTCGCTTGGGTCACAGGGTGCTAACTGTTTCATGCTATGCAACAATCCCCCCCCCCTCCCACACGGCTCAACGCAAAAAACGAAAAGAAAAAAAAACTAAACAAAACATCCTCTTTCTGGGCCAAGAGAAAAAAATCCTCCCCCAGAAACAGGGCCACAGACGCACTCCTAAGTTTGCCTTCCCTTCGTAGGACGTTCAAAACCTCTCTTCCCTCTCCCTGCCAACAATTTGAAATTTGTGCTAACGCAGCAAAGGCTATCGCGAACTGCAGATAAACGGACAAATTAGGCGAAGGGAGTAACCGAAGCCCTTGCTCGGGGAGAGCGGGATAAATCTCGTAAAAGGCCCGCGGCTGGACTCTCTCACACGCCGCCGCCGCGCGAAAGCTCGCAAGCCGCAGACTGAGAGACTGGAAGAGGAAAACCTGTCCAACAGGGAGCACTACAGGAGAGACATCCCACATCTGTTCCACCGCTGCTTCAAGTAGCCTACATGCAATCATTCCCACCGATTCATAACGTAGCCCTGCTTTACTTACCACTAGCTTACAACGGGAACTGTGTCCCCGTAAAAACAGTGGGATGCTATGCAGGACAATTGTGTTTCAAACACCGAGACTTGACTGTTTGAGTATCGCACTGAGCTAACTGTATCACAAGCCAATGCAATTAAGAACTGAAATCTGGAGGGGCAATATAATTATCTAGAGCAAAGCAACAAAATGAACATATGTTTTTTCTCACATGTAAACGTATCGTGTGGGTGTCCGAAAGCCATTTCACATTAATCACTAACTTAGCACTGCAATGCCAGTTCCAAAAACTCTTCCATTTTAAGCATTGTGGCATGTGAACAATCATTAATCAATCCACAGACGCGGCCTGGAAACAATTTATTTAGAACACAGCGTACCTGCCAGGAGAGAGACACACTCGAACTGTGAATGAGCAAGTAAAGAAGTGTATCTCTGGACGGAAAACATAAAAATGAAGTACTGGAAGATTTGGCCTCCACTGTCCCTTGCTTACTGAATTACAGGAAGTCAGTTCCTATTGGACGTGAATAAAAACCTCTTTCTGTGTGAACTGGCTGTCGGACGCTTTCCTGTTCCACATGAGCCAGAGCTCTCAAACATGCATTTCCTAAATGAGAAAGGAAACAGAAAAATGGGAACGAATGCACAATGCTGTCAGCAAGTGGGAGAATCCCACAGGAGCCTAATAGTGCTTTTACATTTGCCACTCAAATTCAAACCTGTCACCTACTTGTGGTATCACTCGATTTCAAAGTGGAGGCAGACTGCATGCCCTTGAAACATGTGATATTTCTGTTATACTACAGTTATTACTGTTCCCAACGGGCAACCATGGCGCTCCATCTCATAAGTCCTGTAACAGTGTAAGAGTACAAAAAGAGGAACTAGTCCCAACCATACACTGAACACATTTCTTTTAACGTATGAGGGCCAGTGACATGTCCTTCTAATTATGTTCGCTTTCAGGCACTGATCTGTCCTCGCTGCTCTGTTCTACATACGCCAGCCATGAGGGAGGGGGGAGGGCCAACTCACGCAACAAAATGAGTTGGCTACATGTCACTTTGACATTTAAAAGAAAAAATAACGAGAATACAGAAGTATAGTACGTTGCCTATAGAAATAAGTAGCTATATACCGACAGGGTGAAATCTATTTGGTCGGGCGACCCAAATAAATTTACTGTATGGGGAAACACTGCATTTTTAAAGCTGTGCATTTTGCTGAGTTGAGTTACAGACTCCTCAATGTAATTAGTAATTGCAAATACAAGCATTTCATTGCAAAGCATTATGAGCAGCAAAGAGAAGCTCATCCTCATAGACCCACTGAAATGGTTGTCAGTGGAAACCAATGTGGTCAGGTGGGGTAAATCAGTGAATCAGTGTGAATCAGTTGGAAATGGGTCACGCAGGCAGAGCCAACACCTATTTGAAGGCGGCCAGCTACTGATGTGGAAACGGGCCTAAAAGCCTTCATGCTGGTGCCATCAGATATTTGCGGAGCTTACGTGTAAGGGCAGATGTGTGATTGCCCAGGCAACGCTGCACTCGTTCTCCAGTCAGAAAATCGACTGACACCTGAGGTTTAAAAAAGAAAAAAGAAAAAAAGGAAAAAGATCTTTCGCTTAATTAACTAAAGCAAGCAACGTCTGGCCTGCTGTCGCAGTGGCCAATGCTCTTAATGGGAGGTTTCTTCCAGTGGGAGGAAAGGGGATTTACCAAGAAATATCACATTTTTTTATATTTTCACATTTTATATTGTCTCAGCAATAAAAAGGACTGCTAACTTTTAACAATTTATTTCATAATGTTAAAATGATCTGCATTTAAAAAAAAAAAACATGATAATGTTTTGCCTTTTCCATTTAATAAACTCTTTAAAAGTTACATTTTGAAGAGTCCATGACAATGTAATGCCTTCCACTTCCACTTACAACAATCTCCTACCGGTCATGGCCCATGTCTTAAAGCGGTTAACGGACATGCGGGGCCCACAGCCCTGGCCTCTATGTGCTGCTCTGCTGTTCAGTGAGGCCTGTTTCCGGCTGCAGTCATTGGACAGGAGCTCGACCAATCACAGGGACAGATGATCCCGCCATTCCGCTTGGAATGTGGAATGGCACCATCTCAAACACCTCATTTGGATTCACACACAGTCGATAAACCACAACCGCTTTGGAGACGATTCAAACTCCCATCGTTTCGTTTGATCTGTTTTCATACATCAATACACCAGCATATGTCAACAGTCATATTTGTAGGCATGACATTCTGTGCTGGGCTAGACTGACCAGGCCTGAGACTGATGAAGTACAAAACATTTCTGAACACGTAAATTTATACCTACATCAATCTGAAACCTTAATGGGGTCATATTTAAGGGTGAACTCCATGTTTATGGGAAATATTGATTTAAAAAATTCAGAATAAGACGATTTAAATGCATTAAATTGATTTTAAACTGGTGTTAAGACAAATTATGCTACTGACAAATTGTTACACCTTTTTCTGCGCTTGATGGATAGCTTTATTATAAATGCCATAATTAATCAAAAATTTACATATCAGATCATAGATTTCTTTAATATTTCCCAAGGTAAGAATGGTAGAAGTAACAAGTACTAAATTTGCATTGCGTAACGTTGGTCTTTAGTTTGGAATATCTTGAATTTTACAATGACTGAAAACAGCTCAATTGCTTGGTGACTGTTTAATAGGTCATGCAGTAAAAATTTACAGGATGCATATTAAATGACTCTTAAATCCCTAGATACTTATGTAGATATATTTATTACCATTACTTCAAAAATTTTAGAGAAACTGTGTGCAATACCAAAATAGACCTATTTTACAAACAGCTGCAAGACAACATAGTGATTTTTTTTCTTATCGTACTGAAAACACACAAAAGGCTCCTAAGCTTTCAGAAGGGGCTGTCGAAGGCAGTGTCCAGCTGGATGTCATCTGACACTGTCCGTGAAGAAATACTGAAACAGGGGTCACATCGTTCAGGTCAGGGCCTACTATTCTTTTCCAGTTAAAAAGTCCAAAAAACCATTCGAGCTGCCAAGCAGCAAGGACTCGTGTGGTAAGAGGCCTGGATCTCCACAGATCTGGGGACCAATTTATTAAACGCTGAGCTGGGGGGGCGGGAATCGAGAGAGCACGCATCCTTGGACTCTGGACCCACAGGTCCGTGCCCAGCGAAATGTGCTGATGGGCTGCCTGCTCAGCTCCCAGCCCGCCGCCAAACCAACACCAGAGGCCTGCCAGCCAATGAGCGAGCACTGCTTCAGCCAATCAGCTCGGCTTGCAGGAGGCCAGCATAGTAACTGCGGTATCTTTGATCTCATTGGCTGAGGAGGAGGAGACTTTGAAGCTGGAGAGACATGCTAATCCAGAAGCAGACACGCGCTGACGCGGCTAGCCGCACTAAAAAGTTAATGACAGCGGCTCTTCGTGAGAGGTGCCAAGGTAATCACCTGCATATAAAGGAAGCCCCGACCGTTTTATTCTCCTCTAAAAGACCCAGAGTCACAGGTATCAATTCTTCTGCGTTATCGTCACAGCACTGGCAGCATTATTTTAATGAATGCGCAGTTTAAACACACAGAGTCCATAAGGGGGGGGGGGGGGGGTGAATGATAAGGTACATTGGTCTATAACGGGCTATCAGAAAATGATTACACTGAGCACACAGGCTTTGGACAGCCCCGTAAGCAGAAGACCAGCACAATGAGCACTGCCATTGTGCTCTTTATTTCAAACGTTACTGTGACATACAGCTGTGCAGATACCGATCACCTTCCTATTTAATGTCCCACAGACACGGCACAATGGCCTTTCAATCTGAATGTGCAGTGTCATTATTGCATTAGTTCTGTCCCCATGACAAGGCTACGATTGATTTCATCATTCATGCATTAAAATTAAGGGGAAGTGTGCCATTCAACTAAAATAGACCTTCACAGTTTGTATCATCTTTGGTCATACATTTTTTTAAAAGATGCGATACAAGGTACATGCACATCATTAATCTGACTTTATTCGAAAAACTCCAGTGACCATACAGCCCTTGTAAACTCCTTATTCCGGAAAAGCAAAACTCTGCTAAAGCCCTTATTCCAAATAGGTGAATCCAAATAATATTTATAAGATATGCCTACAATAATCTGAAATAACCACATTTGCATGCACGTCATATTCCAAATTACAATCCCTAATCTGGTCAGGGACAAAGGATATGATGGTACCTGCATAGTACTATTTCCTTCCTTAGTCAGGTCAGGATTTGGTTCCTTTCTCATCACAAAAACAACCTAGCAACAATGAACTGGAAAGAATGTCCCGGTATGATCAAAACAGAAGAATTGAGAATTCTTCAGACATAAACTTCAGAGGTCTTCCTTATCCTACCAGGCCCTTTCTGAATACTGAGCTCAACAGTGCTCTCTTTCTTCTTAATGATTTTTCAAACACATTGATTTTGGTGAGCTTAAGGTTTGGTCAATGTCTCAGTTTTTTTCTTCATATTTCTCAGCCTCGTAACGGCTTGCTTGACTTTCATTGGCACGACGCCGGTCCTTCTGCTAACGAATGCCAATAACAGACTACAAAGGCAATCAAAAGCCTGGAATCAAGACTGGATACTGAAAGCTCGCTTATACTTGCAAAAAAGAATCAACTGAACACATCGGACCAATCAGAAACACCTGTGAAGACATTTGTCCCAAACATTACGGTGCCCTGAAATGGGGGGGGGCTTTGTATAAAAAGTGCAGTTATTTCTACATGTTGAAACCAAAATCTATTCAAATACCCTTTAATAAAAGGTGAGAATCTGCACTCTAACCACATGTGCATTGTTTAATTGCAAACCTAAAACTGTGGAGTACAGAGCTAAATCAAGAAGAACTACAGACGTAGTCAGCATTAAACACTTCAGTATACACAAGTAGCAGAGGCATTTACTTAAAAACATACTTGTCAGGGGTGGATTGAAAATCTACAGGATGGTAGATCTCTGGGAACAGGGTTGGTTACCACTGGTCTTAGGGTACCTACATTACTCTTTTCGGCTGCTATAGGAGTCCGTCAGTCGTAAGAGAAGCCTTTAATGTGCACAACATTAAATAACTCCAACCTGATTTATTTCTGTAATTTGTATGATATTTGGGGTTTAATAAATGTTACAAGAAGTGAATACAGGACATCACAACTCTCCAATCATCAATCATATCATTTTTTTCTCCACTCATCTTATAAAGTGATTGATGTTTATTAACAACGCTCTCAGACACAGTTCAGTTCTGAACCAGAACTTAAAAGGGTGCAGAATGTTCTGGCTCGCAGGGCCAGCAAGAGGCAGATCTAAAAACATATTTAAACTCCAGAGAAAAAAAAAAAAAAAGAAGAGAAAAACCAACTTCTCTCTTTTCTTCTTAATTCACATGTTCTTTCTGGATCACTAAATTCACGCAGGCAAGAGGGCCAAGAGGCACTTCACTCCCCTGGGTTCAGAGATAGCGAGCGGGAAAGCGCGATGCTAGCGGCCTCGGTACACCGCTTAATTACAGAGTGGTTTTAGTAGATTTGATAGCGCCGATCTTAAAAATAAATTTAAATAAAAAGTTATGTGCCCCCGGATTTTTCGGAAGTTCCCCGCTGCCTATGTGCTCTCCCTCTTCTAAAAATGGTTCTTACACTAAAATGTTCTCACACTAAAACTTCTACTAAATAAACGTGCTCAGTCAAGCGTATTAACTGATAATAGGGTGCTGAATCCCACAAACTATAAACGATAGAGAGAAACGGACAGCACTCACTGGAAGATTATAAACTACTGTTTTATTGCATCAATGTATGAAGGCACAACATGCACACGGAGCCCTCCTCGGTGTGTTGAATGTGCCAATTTATTTCGTTTTTGGCGCGTTCAACACAACGAGGAAGCCTCCGTGTGCATGTTGTGCCTTCATACATTCATGCAATAAAACAATAGTTTATGATATTGTAGTAACGTGCCGTTCCTTTCTCTTTCACTTACACTAAAACGCTGCAATGTTTTTCTCACGCTAACAGCCCGCCAAGGATGCATCACGTTGGATCCACACTTCAAATGAAGGCCACTGTTACGATTTTTTGCACCACAAAACTTTACAACGTCTACGCGCTTTACTGCGACGCTTCGACACAAATGCTGCCAATTTGCCTCTTCTTCCTGTGAGATCCACGTGCGAACCCTGCTTCGTCAACATTCGCTCCAGGAGCAGATGAAGTCCAGGGCTTGTTTGGGCTAGTGGTCTCCTGTTTGTCTATTTTTTTTTTGTTTTTTTTGTTTTCTTTTTTTTAATACTCAAGGTCAGTCGGTTTTCAGCTCCGCGCCACGTGCGCGTGTTGAACCCGTTCCACGATCATCAAGCTGTGGGGAAAACAATGGGTCTTAGGTCATGTTGGCCGTGGCGGTCCAAGCTTTAACTAGTGGGGATAATATTGACTGGGCATTTCCCTGTCGAGGGGCAACAGGTTCATCGGCTCCCTTCACCTCTGAGAATCGCATAAACACGCGGTTGAAGGGCACGCGAGAAGGCGCTCCTGGTTCCCGAGTCCTGTTTGCCGATGCACGGTGGACAGACCCACTGGAACCGCGATTCCCCGCGGTGTTTGGGAGCGCTGATGTAGGTTAAAGGTAGACTCCGCTACGGTGTATTGACTGTTCAGTAGTTGGAATTCTGACTGCGTCAGATGTTTGGAGGACACTTGGAATCTTCTATGTGGACATTTCGGAAAAAGAAACCTCTGTGATCACATATGCAAAACCATAAATGATTTCAAACGTATTTTTTTTTTTATATTAGAATTTTTTTACATTTGGGGAAAAGAAAATGTTTTAAGTACTGCCATTTTGAATGTTGGCCAATCACCCATTCTGGCAGGAACAATATGGTGAGCATGTTTGCTATCAAGATTTCATGACAAGCAATTATTGTTGAAACATGATTTTATCCCAACGGGAAACGGTCAAGAATAAATGATCCCACCAAGAAAAACAGGCGAGGAATGCCTGAACAGAACAGGATAAACTGGTTTGACATTCTACGAAAACGTAGATGAGTAAGAGTATCACAATACTCCCTCGAATGTTACAGGTTATATCAGTACGGCAGTCTTAGCCAGGAACGCTGGAGAAACTGGGTGATGCATTTGTATGAGGCTGCAAAGCGCTGCCTTTCGATCATAACCTTTGCCATACAAATATGGAAAATGAGTATCTATGATTTCTGGATCTCCCTGTGGCCGTGCTGTACGTGCACTGGTGTCGCTCAGGGGCACAGGGAACGAGTGCAGAACTCAATCGACACGCTGCTGTTTGGCAATAATCACTGTTTGTGAATTTCACCTTGTACAGAGGACACCACTCTGCTGCCATCGCTCATCTGCAACACATAAGGCCTGAAACAGTGCTGATATTTCATACATGATATTAAGCATCTATAACACAAATATAGCTTTGCCTGCATGACTGGTTCATCTTTTAGCCTAATTCAGCTTTCAAGAAACCCTGTGGCCTTGGCATCAACTGGAACACGTGAAACGCGTACTTTTCTGAAAAGACATTAAAGCCGTTTCACTGACACACACACACACACACACACACACTCACACGAAAGTGTACATCTATACTCTCTCTCACTCACATACACACACACACTCACACACACACACACACACACACGCATGAAAGTGTACATCTATACTCTCTCTCTCACTCACATACACACTCACATACACACACACACACAATCACACACACACAATCACACACACACACACACACACAGATTCTCTCTCACAAACATTAACGCACATTCAGCCTCAGATCCACATACAATCTCTCACACATACGTATATACATGTAAGAGAGATACACTCACACACACACACACACACAGCACATACTTACACAACACGCCCAAGGTGAAACATTAACCCCCTCAAGTAGTGTGACGTCGGGCCAGAGACAGCGGTGTTAAATATAGCTGACAATGATCAACGGGACGGGGCGATGGGCCTCTCAGATTGAGGCTCCTTCGGCTCGGACTTTGCCCCTCTGCACACCTGACCAAGGAGCCCTCCCCCCCCCCCCCCAAACATTCCGAGCAGCACACCGCCACCACTACTAGCCCCTCCCCCTAGAGCCCGTACAGCCTGTTCCAGAGGCCCAGTCCCGCTCCCACACTTTCTACTATTGACACTGTACGGTGTTAGCTGCTGCACCACTGAATGCTGCTAATCCACAATGGTACAGAGGGGCTATTAGGACTTGCCCACTGCACTCACCGTCACGGGCAGCGCAGACCGTTCTGCTCACTATACACCCTGAAGGCAGGGGGATCTCTAAAGAGTGAAGCTGAATCCTTAGCGTTCCAGATAACTCAGCTCTCCATATGGTACCCAAACATCCTGAGTGCTGTCACTGCCTTGGTTTTCTTTGGCAAGAGCCCAAATGAGCTCAATGTACGAATCATATAGCCTAATACACATTACATCACAGGCATTTAGCAGACGCTCTTATCCAGAGCGACTTACACAACTTATACATAGCATTTACATTGCATCCATTTATATATGGATATATGGTGAAGCAGTGCTGGATAAGTGCCTTGCTCTGGTTAAGTGCCCATGACCTTTAGGTTACAAGACCAGTTCCTTACCCATTATGCTACACTGCCGCTTGCACTTGTCAACAAATATGAACGGTCCGCTCGCATTTTACCACTAGTCCTATTAGTGGGGTTTTTTTTTCTTCTCTTCTACGCAAGAGAATTTCAATCTAATGAGCAACTGAAAATGAGGCAAAAGTTCGGATTTAGGGAGGACAAATAAACTTAAGTTATAGACAGCTCAGGAATAATGTGCAAAGGGCAGACAGTGAGGCTTTGAATAGAAAGTTTTGCAATTTCCCCTTTTCTTTTTATCAGGAAAAATGGTGTTTTTGGAGTCATGCAGTGCCACCTGCTCCCACACACACAGCACAACCAGTGGAGGCATGTCCACTGCTCCAACACACTCATCCGGGAGCAAGAGACTATTTCACACCATCCTGACCAAAGTGAAACACAGGCAGACTGTGAGGAACCAACGTATTGTTGGGTACAATGAAATAATATATCAATTCCCCAAGGAACCCTGGCTGACTTAAACTCATCCTACCCCTGATGACACAAGGCCACTTTTGGCCACAAATTGTGGGCTCCTGGTAAAGTATATTTAATATTAAATCTGATGACTTAATATTAAATATATGTGACTACAGGGTGCAGCTTGGACTAGAAACCACATGAGCGCCTTTACTGACTGAGTCACCCGTGAGTTCAACATACGGTGCTTCAGATAATATTTATGCACAAGATATGGGGTGCAAGATGACCTTCAGATATATTTCAAGAATAGAAATGGTACATCATATAGAATGTAAATGGTACAGTATAAAGAATGGGAATTGTACAGCATAGAGAATGTGAACTGTACTTCCCTCTAGGGTTTTCAACACACTTGTTCCTGGTTATGGTTATACACTTTGTTGTACGTCGCTCTGGATAAGAGCGTCTGCCAAATGCCTGTAATGTAATGTAATGTACAGCATAAAGAATGGAAACGGTACAGCATAGAGAATGGGAATGGTACAGCATAAAGAATGGGACTGGTACAGCATAGAGAATGGGACTGGTACAGCATAGAGAATGGGACTGGTACAGCATAGAGAATGGGACTGGTACAGCATAGAGAATGGGAATGGTACAGCATAGAGAATGGGACTGGTACAGCACAGAGAATGAGAATGGTACAGCATAGAGAATGGGACTGGTACAGCATAGAGAATGGGACTGGTACAGCATAGAGAATGGGAATGGGACAGCATAGAGAATGGGACTGGTACAGCATAGAGAATGAGAATGGTACAGCATAGAGAATGGGAATGGGACAGCATAGAGAATGGGACTGGTACAGCATAGAGAATGAGAATGGTACAGCATAGAGAATGGGACTGGTACAGCATAGAGAATGGGACTGGTACAGCATAGAGAATGGGACTGGTACAGCATAGAGAATGGGACTGGTACAGCATAGAGAATGGGACTGGTACAGCATAGAGAATGGGACTGGTACAGCATAGAGAATGGGAATGGTACAGCATAGAGAATGGAAACGGTAAAGCACAGAGAATGGCAATTGTCCAGCATAATGGCACAAGCCAGACTTCAGATATTGGGTGCCAGGGCCTCCTGCAGGACCAGTAACTGAGATCACACTTTCTCTTTCCCTCTCCCTCACTCTCCCTCTCCCTCTCTCTCTCTCTCTCTCTCTCTCCCTCTCTCTCTCCTTCTGTCTGCCTCCCTGAAGCATCCTGATCTAAGATAGCCCTGTGTGATAGAGGCGTGACCGTGTGGTTTGTTCCCCTCACGTGACCTCCTCGCCCCGTTCTGCGTCCCCAGCAGCAGCAGGCCGGTCTGATCACGGACGAGGGGGGAGTCAACCCAAACGGCAGAGGCGGTGATGGCCACTCTCTTAACGACGGCGGGTAAACAGAGACGACGCGTACGGCGTCCCGCGGAGGTATGTCTGAGTCCCATGCCAGCCCACCCGGCAGGGTCACGCGCGCACAGACTCTTGCAGAGGCAGTAAAAGAAGGGGGGGGGGGGGGGAGAGTGTCAGACAGTCTGGCCAAATGCGGCCCCCCGACCCCCAGCCTCCCCCCCCACCCCCCCACCCCCCGGGAGACGGGCCGGCGGAACTGGCGGAGAGTTCGCGCAGCGGCGCAGCACGAGGCCGACCCGCAGCCTGCACGCTTCACGATTGCTCAACGCGTCCGCAACCCGGCGCCCCGGCCCCGCCGCTCTCTGTTGCAACCGGCCCCGGTTCGGGCCACGGAGGATATTTAGTCTACTGGGGTGTAATGAATGCAACGAGTCCGGCAGGCTTGCCAGCACACTGGACGGTATTCCAGAGCTGGATCACGGGCTGCCATATATACGGCAAACTGGACATACAGCCCATACACACGCGCGAAGACACACACACACACACACACACACGCTACTAGAAGATGAGAGGTGACTCACCTATGCCATCATTTTTTGCTTGGAATGCCCCCAAAAGGCCAAAAAAGGTTGGCACATGGCATATAGCGAACATTTTAAATAATAACGAGCTGCAATTATATTCTCTCTGGGTGAATATAATTTCATTGATAAGTGACTGAATTGCTTAAACTGGCCGTTCACTTTCGTTTAATCTGATCTGGTTTGATCAGAAGCCCTGGCCGTGTGCGACCGATGGAGGCGTCTCTGTGAGGAAACCTCCTCAATGGCGAGGACCAGTTGCACAACCGCGTCCCTCCGTGGCTCTCCTGGAGCTCAGCAGACACGGGGGCCTTCAAACGCGAGTCGGAGTGGCGCTCACACACACACACACACACACACAGACAGACACAGACAGAGACACAGACAGAGACACACACACACACACACAGACAGACAGACACAGACACACACACACAGACAGACACAGACACACGCACACACACAGACAGACACAGACACAGACAGACAGACAGACAGACACACACACACACACAGACAGACACAGACACACACACACACAGACACAGACACAGACACACGCACACACACAGACACACACACACACACACACACAGACACACGCACACACACAGACACAAACACACACACACACACAGTCAGACACACACAGACACACAGACACACGCACAGACACACACACAGACACAGACAGACACAGACACAGACACACAGACACAGACACACACACACACACAGACACACACACACACACACACACACACACACACACACACCACTTGTCCTCACTCTCTCCTCTTCTTCTGCACTCACGCCACTGAAACTCGGACAGCAAACAAAAAAGCTGCTAATGGGGCATTTTTTCACCGTTTGTGTGTGGTCAACACTGGCTCACATTAAGAGCCGAACCGTTTTTGACACAACCGGTACTTTGGATTTACACACTTGTGCGATGTAAAACATGTATGAAGGGAATTTCGTCTTACCATTGTTGCTATACTTACTGACGTTTCACACGCAAACCAACAGAAACTAAGGAGTTCTCACACTGTGCCAAGCATCTAAACATGTCTCTGAAAATGCGCTTCTAATAAATTAACATTCAGCTCTCGGTCATTCTTGCTTGAATGTGAATAAAACATTTTAACCAAGGGTAGAATTTTAAATGTACAGCCAATTGTTCTAAAAAAAAGCAACAGATTAGCCAATAGCATTCTACAAGGGAAGAAAATGGCGCCCTCTGCGAGGCCACTGCATCAAATGGAAGTCGTGGTGAACGCACTTCAGATCCCAGGCCACGCAGGAACCTTAGAAGGTGATTCTTGGACAGGAACATGTTGTGAAACGGTGGTTGTAGATCGGGGCGGGGGGGGGAAAAAAGGAATGCGCACAGTAGTGAAGAAACAGATGGAACCCAGGAGTACAATTTGATTCCCACAGAAAGTCGAGAGAATCACAGGCATAAAAAGCCGTGGATGAAAAACCGTAGCGTGATTAAAGCACCAGGAGTCCTTTCCCAGGGTGCAGTGCGGGGGCCGGGGGGGGACGTGGATGCGCGCAGCCCATTCCGTTTCCGAGACTTTCGGAGCGGGCCTTTGAAGAGAGGGGCCAGCTTTGTTCTTTTCTGGCCCCCTGCTCAACATACGAGCCCTCCACACTGGTCCCAACGCAACGCCAAAAATCGCAGCCTTTGAGCTCTTCAGCTAGCAAGCAGCTACACGTTTCTGCAGAGACACAATGTGTGCTTCCCAAACACAACACTGCGTAGGCCTCCCACAAGCACCAGTAACTGTCCTGCTAAGGCCGTTTGACGGGGATTGCAACTGAGGTTCTGGCAAAGGAACCACACCCCAACCTTCCAAACTGACGGACTGAAGTCCAGACACGCTACTATACATGTTTTTATCGTATCTCTCTTTCGTGCCCTCTCCACTATCATCGACTGCCATCAACTGTGCGCCAAGAAACGTCCTGGTCGATAAAGATATTCACGACCACTCAAACTACAGCAGCAGAACTTTCTATTTCTCACCAAGTTTGCTCCGGTCTGCTGTGGCGCTCCACTGCAACATAAATGCTAAAATGCACGACTTTCACATATTTACCCTGTGAATACACCAACGATAAGCCCACTGTGACTTAACAGCAGTATGTGATTAGAGTTTTTTTTTTTTTTGTTATTTTTCCAGCTGAGTGTCCAATACTTAAAGGGCTGGATTTAGGAGGCCATCTCAGAAGCATGGGAATACACCATTCGTGCAGGTCTGCGCACAATTTGTGCTGGATTACAGAACACGAGAGAGAGAGAGAGACTGAGGGGATGTTCAGGCAGAAATAGGCTGCCGGGCAGATGAGATTCTTTAAGATAATTCCAACAAGATGCCTGAACACATGTTACGAGATGGGCCTTGCAGCTTCAAATTGAACACAGCACCACCCGGGCACTGCACCAAATCCATGCAGTTTCAGCAAAATGAAGCTCTGTCAGTACGCTACAGTACGAGGGGCCAAAGTCCTCAGCAACGCACCACAGATGATCCACTGACCCCTGACCCCCAGAGCACCACAGTTCAGTTCACTAGGCCTCCGGCAAGAAACACGCAATGTGAAAATTATTTAAAACTGAAAACCAGTTTGCAAGAAAACAATATGGACATCACAGTTGATATTAACATCATTTAATGGCAATAATAATTTTAAAGTCTGTACCTATTCTCTGATTCCACATCTCATATCTCTTATATGTTTCAATATTTTTATGTGTATTTTGTGTTTTAGAAAATACAGTGATCTGGAAAACACACATTGCATTTAATCTTTGAAAACTATATGTATTGGTGATTTGTCACTGGAGAAAACCATACCAATTCAACTGGCCAATGTATAGGTTAAACAAAGCAAAAGTCGATTTCCAGGGTCCGTGTTATGTTGATTATACCCAAAAGATGCATGTAAAGCACTCCTTCCTAATGACACGGACAGCTAAAGCAGTAGTCCTTGGTTCAGCAATGCGTCCACAGCCTGGTATCAAATCCTGAACGTGCCAATGCAAAGTCCGGTGGGGGCAATGTGCGATTGGCCCTGGCACAGCTGGGGGGGGGGGGAGAGGTTTTCAGAAGGCAGATTAGGTTACTGCTAATTATGCGACTGTGACCGACTCAATTGCATTCTGGCATTTTTACAAAAGCTCTTATCCAACTCACACAGATGACATTTTTTTTACATGCAAACAATTTATACAGCTGGATATTTACACAAACAATTCAAGTTAAGTAACTTGGCTCAAGGGCACAACGCCAGCACCCCAGCTGGGAATCAAACTAACAACTTCTGAGCTGCGAGTCCAGTTCCCTTAGCACTACACTACACTGCACTGCTGCTTAACTCCTACAATCCAGTGGGAGGCTGAATTTATTCATCTGGTATGAAAATGCAACCATCTGGTGCATCGACTGCACAGCTCAGCGTGTAAATTTTTAAAGTTTTCATTATTCTAGATTGACAGAGGAAATGGGGAATAGAAGTAGTTTTAAAAAAAAGGGGGGGGGGGGGTGGGAGGCTGAGTGACTCATCCGAATAAGGCACTGTTCTTTGGCACATGGAGGAGCACCACAGTCGAATACAGACTGTACCAGTTCTGAGTGTGGCTGGTAGGACTACAGGTCAATATGCGTTTGGCAGCTGCTTTGGGTCGCTCAGGGTCGGGAGTTTTCAGCCGTTGGCAAAGAGACCATTTTGTTGCTCTCTAGCGACCCCTGCTGGTCAGCCGGGCACCTGCAGACCGCTAGACGAAACTACATGCTAGACGAAACTACATGCTAGACGAAGCTTGGCTGCGGGCTGCGGTGTGAAAAGAAGCAGCAGTGGTGACACCGCGTTTCAGAGCAGAACCATGGATGTGTACGCCCTCCTGAATTGGCAATGGGGATCACGGCGCGAATGTTGTATGGCGTAAATATTTAATTAGTACGCTGAAGGTTTTAAATTAGGGTGGGAATTGCACATGCCAAATTTTTTTTTATTTGAAAAAGGGAAAGAAAGACAGATATTAAGCAACAGACTAAAGGGAAACAGCCAGGTAGGGAGGAGCCCAGAAGTCCCTGTGGCCACAGGGGGAACTTTGCCCTGCAAGCTCTAATCACTGCCTGAGCAGAGCTCCCTCTCCAGCTCTCTACCCTCTCTGTGATATGGCACTGTGGACTCAGTCTAGCACACAGCCTCCCTGGCTCAATCCATATCCCTACTGAATCTGCACCACCATCTGCAAATGTGCCCCTCACACGGCTTTCTGAAAACGGTTTGCAGCCTCCAACATACGGTCTATCATGCCTCACTTTTGGAAATTCACCGATTCACCAGTGCTCATCATTGCAAACTAAACACGAAGTCCTCCCCCATTAGTGACATGACAGGTTCCAAAGCACAATAGGTTTTAGGAATCAATTTCTAAGGTTAAAGTTAAGAAAATGCCCGGTACTAAATATTTTAAAGCTGTAAAAGGAGTAAAGAAAACAAATTTTTGCTTAATGACTAAGGAGCCCAAATATTTCAAATAATAAGGCACTAATCAACTTCTACACAGGCTGGAATACCAGCCTCTTTCCTCAATAATGTTGCAATAGACAATATCTTGATACTATGACAAAAATGGACAAATTGTAAAGTTTCCATGAGGCCACATATTCTCCAAACAATACTTTTAATTTGCTTTAATAATGTCAATCATAATTATTTTTTTTGTCTTGTGCTGAAATAACCATGTGCATAGAGTCAGAAAATAACTGCATGTTTCTTCACCCAACAAGAAAAAAAAAGAGTTCAGAATTTACTGCTGCTCAGCTTTCTGCGACAGCAGTGCGCGCTCAAGCCAATCTATCTCTCCCCATACAAAGACCCGTGCTGCGCCTTGCCATGAAAGTTCCGCTATCATCATCATCAGTGTTTTAGTGCCGAACGGTAAACCCCGAGCTCCTGGGGGCCCCCCCCGGGGTCGTGTTTCGGAAGAGCGGGACCCGCCGCGAGGGCCCGCGGAGAGGAGACGGCGGCACTCCAGAACACCGCGGCTGGCGGCCGGTGACACGCGCGGCCCAGAATTTACCGCCGCTGGCAGGTCCGGCTCGGCGCAGATGCCTTATCGGGTTGCCAGAGTGATGAATGGGGTGAATTTAGGACAAGTGAGTTTTGCACAGAGCCAGCCCCCAGTGCAACCTGAAAGCAATCAGATTATCTCAGCCGTAAAAAAAAAAAAAAAAAAAAAAAAGCACACAGAAGAGCTGTTCCCTCGCAAGGAGAGGACGACCGAGCCAAGGTGTCAGCCCTGGGTAGAGACCTGCTCTGTCATTACAGACCAGGGCAAAGGCTACACGGGTGTTGAATCGAATGCTAAGGATCACCGTCTCTGTGGTCAGGAACCCTGATGCGAGACATAAACGACAGAGAAACCATTTCCAGATAAAAGCTTTTTTTTTTATTTAATTTTTTTTTTTTATTCCAGCGGTGGAATAAAATCACACGTCCCTGAAAAGGGGAGTAGATATAGATTTAGTAATTGATATCAGTCCTAAACGCTCGGTCTCCTAGCCTTATCCACAGACTGTAGACCACTACGGAAGTGAGCCAAATTGCTCCTACACTGTCACACCTACTAATCTGAAAACTGACACACTTAAATTTCACCTGCTGATTGTGTGTCACAGCCTATACCATTACAAATCAAATAAAAAGAACAAACATTTCAGCACAAATTATTTACATTTGAAAGCAGGAGTCTGTTAGTATATAGGCAGCAGAGCTGGAGTCAAGACCAGACCCCTCTTGACCATGATCCAGACCAATACCCAATACACCCCTCCCTCCCTAGGTTTTGCTGTTTCCCACAGGATTTTGGGAAACTGTGGTGGAGGGACCCCAAAACCTGTCGACAGGTCGGGTGCCCCAGGGAGAAAAGTTTGTAAATTTTATCATTTAAATGCATCAATCTGGTGGATTGTAGAGGAAAATTAAGAGGCTAGAATGTTGTACTTTTGTAAACAACCCAATGCAGTTGTATCTACTTGTAATATGCTTGAGTCTACACTTGAGCTATCAAAGAAATTAAGTAAAAGCTGTCACGTGTTGTACTGGTTTATTTAAAGTGTTTGTAATCGCACTATAATGTGGCAATGTACGCTACATCAGAGATCACATTCAACTAAAATATTGATGGTGAATTAGAGTTAACATATCAAGGAATACATTTGTAAAACAAGGCAAGAAAAGACTTCAACTTGAAATAGCTGAAACATTTAACCAACAGTTTTCAAGATAAGATCATCAAAAAATGAATTATTCCAACAACATGAACATCTAGTGTCAACATTCATTTTAAAACAGTACTTGAACGCGCTACCACAGCTAATTAATGGGGATATAAAATATAAAGACATCAACCAATATAATAAAATATAAAGAGAACAAACAATCGATCGACCTCATTTGCAACCGTAGAAAATGAACACTGGCCTGGCCTAGATAGTGTAGGCTAATTCTAAAAGTGGGCTTCCAAGATTGTAACGTTAGATTGCTAACTAGTTTACATTGTGCTAATCCGAAACAACGTTTTTAAGCTCTCTAAAGAGGTTGAATTTGTGTGTGGAAAAAACTAGTCATAAACTGGGTAGCTATGCTTTATGATGATTGTATAACAAAAGCCCCAAGTAGCTTCTGCTGTGCCGAGCAGAGTAACGTTGTTGCCATAATCAGACATCCTCTTTTGAAAACAGATCACAGTAGTCAAGTTGAATGTTAGTGAGGAAATGTGACTGATCACATTTCTGTTGTAGTCAGGCTAATAGCTAAACGTAACTGGTTAATGAGCCCAATAACCGAGAAATATCCTTTTCAAGTAACGTTGTAAGTTCGTCAACATACCTTGTGAAAAAATTGCGGTTTTTTTACCTTGACATTCGCAGAGATGGCTTACACATTTTGCACGTTACCCTTCATTTCTTGTGTCCACAGTCCTCTTCAAGTTTTCGAATACGAATTTCACAGTAGCTCCAAATGTTCAATAACGAACTGAGAACAAAATCCAAATTAAGTTAAACGTAATGCTGACAGCAAGCAGCTAGCCAGACAGTAATAATATACCGAGCAATTTTCCAGGTGGCTTGTATCAGAATCGATCTAGCAAGCCAGTTTAAAGACTTTTAATAGGATATTATGCAGTATTTATTGCCGAGCACATAAACCACCAGAAAGAATGATTATAGAAAGAGATACAATTTGTTAATATAATAAAACACGTTTCCATTTTCCGCCTCTTCAGCTTGCTTGGGCGTTAACTTGGTTAAATTTGATGTTAGCAAACTAATGTGCTAGCTATGATATTCTAGGTATCACTATTACACAGATACTCATGGGTGATTAGTAATTGTATTCCGATACATTTTGGTTTTGTACACAGATATTAATTGAATTAGGCCTACTTGCAGTTTGGGGGACATTAGGTGAAGTCACCGTTTCTTCTTCAAACGCCAGTTTACTAAGAAGCCACGTGGTAGAGAACGGCATACGCAATAAAAGAATTGCAGCGGAAACGTTTTAGCACAGACGAGTGATGAAGTGGAGTGTGCATGCTGGAAAGAGAAAACTTCGTCATGTCCGAGACCTTGCATGGTCTTGCCCCAACTCAAGACCCAGAAGAAGACTTACAATACAGACCAAAATTCATAGCCTACTAATGCTAAGATTCAGACCAAGATCAAGAGATCAAGTCTCCATCTCTAATAGGCAGGCACTCTGTCAAACAAAATGTCCTGTTGTTGCATCATTGAAATGCTCATCTGTATAAAAAGGAGCAGCATGTTGGCGTTAGAAAGGAAGGAAGGAGCTAGTCATCCGTAAGATTTGGTGTTTAAAGGGCAACTTCTGTGCATGTTACTGTCACTGCCACACCACAGATGACATGTTCCCACCATTTATCTGCAGGACCCTTGTAGGAGCCATAGCCTAACTACGGTGGCCCTAAAGGGCGATCTTTGTTTTCTGGGAAAACTGCCCGTGCCCTGTAAACTGTGCTTGGGTTCTGTGAACACAGGCTACACAGCTGTTCACAGCGAACATGTTGTGTCACACAGCACACAAGCAGTGTTCAAGTTAATATAACATATCTGCATATACAATGCATATACAATATAACACGCAATGAGGAAGGAGTGAAATACATATCGCTCTTTCCACAGGAAAGTAAGCTGAACTATTTAGGATGAATCATCAGCATTTTTGTGCCATCTGGAAGAAACTTGGAGATTGAAAAAAAAAACAACAAAACAAAAAAAAAACAGATGTTACACATTGTACTTCACTCACATTTTAAGCATGTTGACTAACAAGTTAAGCATGAATATATAATACTGAAAATGGGTAAAAGACCATGTGTTTTGTACTTCAAGCTTCAGTTCCTCATTCCTGACTGACAACCCACTGCTGAGTCAATAATTTTAATGATGTCCATCATTAATGGACTTTCAGAACAAGCATCTGTGGCAAAACGTCCCCGTGGGCATTCATATGAAACATCATATAAATAGATACAGCAATACCACATATGATGCATTTTCAACAATATTTAAATTAAGACACAACATTTGGAAGACGCGATATTCAATTTACATATGAATATATGAGGAGCATTTATCAGTTTAAAGTGCGATCATGATGAAACGCTTTGGGCAGTTTGGCCTATATTGCAGCAGACAGTTGTGGCATGGAAATGCAACCTTTGGTCCACTTAATTGTCGATTGGGGATGAAGGGAAGGTGATTGCTAGTGCTGGAAGGGGATCTCTGGTGAGAAGCAAATGCAGATAAATGATTTACTGTCTGCGAAGGGGGATCCTAAAGGACGGTGAATGATTAAAGGTTTTCGAAGGGGATCTGTAGAAGGACACTGATGGAAGGTTACTGTGTACAGAAGGTTGGAGCACCTCTTGGGAAGGGAACTTAAAACAGAGGTAAATTATTTCATTGAAGTGGAGAAGGACCTGCGAGTTTAAAGGAGGATCTTGGAGAATGGCTGGAGATTACTATACGAGGAAAGAAGGAATGATGATGATTCTCGTTGACAGATCAGAGCAGTATTTACATAAAACTAATATTTTAATCCCCTGATAATATGTCTTATATTATTCAACCGGACATTCATTCTCATTTATTCAATTCAATTAGATTTTTTTGTCTAGTATTTCCTTACACAGACACTGTCACAATGATGCTTCACTAGATGCAGGAAATATGAAAGATTTGGCCTGAATCCCCAAAAAGTCCAGCAGGTGACATAAAAAAATCCCCCCAAAAAACCCACTCAAATATGTTTATTCTACATGTTGATGGAAACAGAACCAAAGAAACACTTTTTTGGATCTTCTTTATGTACGTATATAATGAGAATCTGGTGGTAGAAGCAAACAGTGTGTGTACAGTCAGCTCTCTACAGTAGTGATTCACTGTGGCAGGACTGTTTAGGGGATGAAAGGTGATAGTGACTGGGCATAGCTCACACTTAGCAAAAGGCGACAGCTGCCCATACGTGTGCAAGGCAAAAAGGAGACAAAGGAGAGAAACTTTTCTTTAAATGCATTCAAATGGACAGGCAAACACTGTAAATTGTGCTGTTTTGGCATCACTTGGGGCTGTTAAAAATGATCTTCAGGTCTCCAACTTTCACAGCGTTACACGAGATCTTATCAGGCGCTTCTCTCCTTCATTGCTTCTGGGAGTGGTTCCTGAGTGGGGGCAGAGCACTCTGGGAAAAAGGCCGTTGCATCCAGTCCACCAAGCCTGGTCATGCTGCCGTAAGAAAACCTGTTTGTATCTACAGTAATTCCCTGGGTTCACAATGTGCTGTCTGTAACACTGCTATTATTATATCTTGCCAAACATTTCTGCACAACAGGTTTTTGCCATTGTAATCAGGCAATGGAAATGGACTCTACTAGACCTTTTCCAGAGCGTTAGAGAAAGGAGAAAAGTCTGAAAGTGTAGGAAAGGAAATAGAGACTGCACGTTCCTGTTTCTAACTTCTACAAGTGCAGCCACTCAGTGAAACTTTAAATTTGGGTTCTGCTCAAATGCAAGGAAGCTTCAAGTTGTGGAGAGAGTTCCCCAGGAAGCCGCCTGCTGATGTTTTGATATCTGCATATCAGCTTTTGCAGTAGCAACGTATGGGGGGAAGTTAGGAAGATTCCAAGGGTTCTAACTGATAGGGGGCCCCAAAAAGATTGTGCTGTAATTCTTCAGAGGTGGGGGTGGTGGGGCCCAATGTGAGATCTTTCCATGGGGCCCCAAAATCCCTGGCGGCACCCCAGAGCGTTAGTGTACCCACTGACCCGACTCATCAGAACACTGGAAACATTTCTATGGCAAGCTAATCTGAGCTAATGATATATTAGATAATCCCAAAAACAGTCAGGATCTTGCATCTATTCTGTTTGAAAATAATAAGAAAATGTCTTGTTCGCTGTGAACTGTCATTGAGCTAGCACAGACTTGTTCATATAATTCGTGTGAGAACACCACCCCCCCCCCCCTTTTTTTTTTTTTTGCAGAATACACAAGGCATACTTTAGTCCAGCTGAATTTGCTGGCATTATAAATGATGTTTACCATTTATTTCAGGTTGGGGTGCCTCATCCAGGCAATCCATTCTTTCTTTGCAATCATTTATTCCATCTCCCTTGTTTCCATTCTCTCTGAAAAGTGCCAAAAAGGAGTCTTTCATTTCAGCTTTCTTTTTTGATGTGTGTAGTCCGGCCTGTTTTCAAATTCAGAGACCTTCTATCAACCAACACAAAGCTTATTACAGTCTTTTACACGTTTACAGGTTTACAACTGGAAATCACTCTCTATTTTGTATTTCTGTGGAATGTATTAAATATTTATTAAATAAATATTTCATACAGGCCCGAGTTATAGATCAGTTGGGAGATGCTGTCCAAATGTTCCCAAGACGAGGCATAAATTCTCAAATTTGGCGCCACTTTGTAAGGATGAACCTGCCTAAGAGACCTGGAACCGCGCGGAATCGGTGAATCAGCAGTCACAATTCAAGCAGCATCGGTCGGCAGTGTTTCAGGAGAAATATCTGGCTGTGAAAATGGTTTACACAAGTTCAGTCCGGAGATCTGTCCACAATGCCACCATGACTGTACAGTGCTGCTGGCGGCTGCAGTGCACTGTGGTTCCCCCCCCACGAGAGATTGAAAAAAGCCGAGGTACAGTCCAACACCGCACTCCGAATCCCCACGCCGCCGGGATAGCTTGCTTCATTCTCAATTAGGCCCCAGACAGCCAACTCCCCCAAAACAAATTTCCCTGATTCCCTGTTATCACTTCGGAACTAAATATAGACATTGCGAAATCGGTCTCGATATTTTTTTTATGATACCTTTAATTTGGCCAAGGACATACGCGATTCTTCAGCGTCCGTGGCTCATTGTCGCTGATAAGATTCAAGCCGCGATCGTGAAAAGCTGGTCACGAATTTCATTTGGTGCGGAGCGGCTTGGTTAAGAGTGGGGGTGGTTCAAAGAGTTCATGTCATACTCAAACAGTCTTTCAATGCTGATCTGGGCTGACGTCACCACCCCAAGGGACTCGGCAAACAAAGATTGGGCAAAGTCCGTCCCCTGTGGAGCAGGTGCTCCATGCTAATACTGATACTTCGTCACTCGCAGGGATCGCACTGCTAAACATAGCTTTCTAACCACTGGGCTCGCACACAGATGGCCAAGCTGATAGCGTCTGTTGATTTAATACACACATTACAAGGCATTATAGGCAAATGTAGGGGAAAGTTCGATCCTTGTTACCAGGGAGGGGGCTCCAGTGTCAATGTGCAATACATTCTGGTGGATTGGGTCCAGGCAGTGTTCCCTTGGCCCTCTCACTGTGCTCACAGTTGACCACAGATGTCCCCTTTTGGGTTATGATCCCCCCCTCCCCCACACCATGCATGGCTTGCTCAGACTTTGGTATCGCAATGTTCATGAATATTTTTTGGGAAATTTCTGCAAATGTAATGTGTAGGTAGGGACACTGCTGCTATGTGCAAGCATAACTCAATTTGTTTTGTTTTTTTATTGACATAAAATTATATTTAAAAAATATTGAGCAAACCAAGATGGCCTTTCCATTTAATATCAGGTAGGGATAGGGGTAGGAACCAACAACCTTTAAGTCCTACTTGGTTTAAAGTTTCTCTTTTTGATTACTTTCTGGGGGACTATTGATTTCACCTGTCCCTTGAGCCCACATAAACATGTCTTTATGTGTTTAATTTTTACGTTTGCCAGCACAACGTTATAGTTTTGTCGCATGGGGTTTGGAAATTTTATTAGCTGTTGACTTACCAGATGTATAGTACATTGAGCTGGATGACATGAGGGTTCTTGTGTGACACCGACTGAATGGGATATAGCAATAACAGAAATTATGGAGGCCATCACCAGCCATTCTGCTCATAATGAATAATAACTTAACAAGAAGCTACTCGATCCAGCAGTCTCGCCTAGGGCCTCTTCAGATGCCGAATTTCATCTCATCATTGCATCACAGCATCCAAATAACAGCAAATAAAAAGTTGTAGCCTTTAACAAGACCTGGAGAAGTATCCGAAAGGAGTTAGATTGGGCAGACGTCCAGCCTGTAATCAGAGGTCTTCAGAGACGTGTCAACCCGTGTGCGAACTTATCTTATCTGCACTCTGGCAGCTTCGTCTGCACCTCCATTGATAAGGTGCAATCAGAGGAGGAGCCATCATAACTCTACATCAGATCTTCTGAGTGCAAAGACCTCTGTGGGGCCGTCTGTCATATCAGTGAGGACCACAGGTCAAGCAGTCAGCTACGCAGTCCACACCAGGACAGGATACAGCTGTAACGCAAAGACATGGAAACAATGCTTTTTGCTGAAAGAAGGGGGGGGAAGGAATACGAATTTGATATTATCTACATGAACCACCAAATAACTGGGAAAAGTAGGGTTCAAGTCTGTGTGCTAAATTCTGGGCTGTGAGCTGGCTTTGTTTGTATCCATATGCAACAAAGGCTGTGGGCCTCAGCCCCAGAAGAGCCAAGACTCTGCTTTCCGTCAAACTCTATAAAAAAATATTTATAAAACGCTGCTCTGGGCTCCAAGATGTCCATAATCAAAACGTAAAGAAAGGACAGTGAGAGAGAAGCGTGTCAGATAGCTTCAAATTTCCCGTTGTCCAGTCTCATTTCAACCTTCTTTCGAGATCTGTAACAACTTTCTTGTAACAAAGCCAATGTTCACCAATGTTCTTTTTTTTAATTCATTTTTTTATTTGCATGCATAACAGTGCTCAGTATGCAAGTACTCACATATGCTTTCTTTTTTGATGGAACTGCATTCCTTACAGACAGCTTCCAGTTCTTAATCTTACTGGACATTATTAACATTAGAACACTTGGATAAAGCCCTTGCTTATAATTTACTGACTTCAGGGTGTGTAACATGCTCAAGCAGTAGTTTCATCAATGCCACAGCCACGTTCAAACGCACTAAAAATAAACGTTTAGCTATTAAAAAGAACATAGGCATCACCGACACATAACATTCAAATCAGTAACACAATGGGATCATAAGGAAATGTTCCAGCATAAATGCACACAAGCTTACAGTTACAGTAGCGTTTACTGGGAAAGGGCAAGTGCTGTGGTGAGTGTGAGTAAACTGGGCGGCAAGTCACTTCCAGTTTCTCTGGTATGCGCACTAGGGCGAAGGCTCTCCGTCGTTGTCATCCTGTTTTTTTTTTTTGTTTTTTTTTTTGGTATGTCTGACTCACAGTCATATGGCTCTTCCCCTCCTCTTGAGTCTTCTTGTGATCATTCTTGTGACCCTTTTAACCATTCTTAGTAATTTGTACAATTTTATCCCTTGGGTTTTTATTAATAACTCTGACGGAGAAGTAGGTTCACGAGGATATCGGTCCGAGTCCGACTTGCAGGATCCGCAATGAAATCGTGAGCAGCAGGTAAATTTCTGAGGCCCTAGATTTTGAGTGCAGACCTTTGTGATACTGCACGATGTACAAAGGTCACCTTTCTTTACTGAGGAAACACCTGGCATTCTGTGAGCTGATGAGGAGGTCCGGTTCAGCCAAAGTCACAGGCTGTCATGGTACTTTGGGGTAAATTTGGACTACCTAGGCAGTGTGGTGTTCATCTTGTGGTTAGTGGCTCATTCTGTAGAACACCCAAAGTTCCAGGTAGTCATTCAGGTAGAACCCAAAGTGTGTGGTGAAACCCAGCAGGAGATTTTGTGGTCGTGATATACTTTTTTTTTTTAAACAATTTTGTTCACAGCACAACCCAGAATCAATCAGGAATTTCCAGTGAGAAATATGTCATCGCAACAGCAGTGGGTTTGAGTGCAGTAACGGATGTACTTAGTTGTCTTCCATTTTCCACACTAATTTAGAGAACTGCTCATTTGTCACACCATGTACGTATGTAACAGGCCTTCAAATGTAAGCCTTCAAAATTGCCTTGAAGCCTCTTGATTTGCTGTAAAAATAATACAAATACATGAATAAAATCAGTGCATACAAATATAAAACGTATAGATTAGATACACAAAACGAAAAATAAGAAAGAAGGTCTTGAGCACTTTGTGCAGTGCATTGAGTGACATAGAAAAACTGCTAAACAATATCTGTATTTATATAGCTTTGCAGACATGGGTTAAAATAAAATCAACAGTGACAGCAGTATACATCTGTAGCATGCACAGGAAAATAAAGAGCTTCCCCTGATATGACCCTGGAGATTGGACCCAAACTTTGAGTAAGGATGTTACACAAAGGTGCAACTGTTTCACTTGCCTGAAAGTATATAGGAACGTGTTATCAAACCCAGAGATCACCCCTTTCACACGATGCTGTTAGTGAGCCTAAAGATATGTTATATTTATCTGAAGTGTTACGAAGCCCAAAAGAAAGGAAAAAAACTGTACCCAAGAGTTCTTCTTTTTCTCAAGTAGCCCCATGTCTTCTCCCTTCACAAAATTACTTCCAGTTAAAACCCAGATGACATCCATATGAGGTTGTTTAAAATGTAATTACCCATTCAGGACTTTGTTCTGTTAAGCTTTTCTTGTTTTTGCATTTGTAACAAAACTACATAAACATGTTCATCTTGTGCCAAAGAGAGCCATATCTGTCAGTATCTACAACATTTTTTATTTTGATTACCTCCCGGTCAGTCGATGTGACTCCCCATTTTAGCTTTATTCAGAGACAATAAAATAATAAAAATCCAAACCGATTGAAAATAGCAGCCTTGGTCCAACTGTAATGTAAGACCTAAAATAATACCCTCACTGTAGTCAGTGATCGATTGTTTGTTCCAAAATACTGAGCAGATGTGGGATGTTTTTTATGAAATCACAAGTAGTTTTACTTAAGCAGAAACAGCTAAATGCAGTAAATCACAGCTGGACCGTGGTTTGCCTGATTGACCGAGGTTAAAAGCTAAATTAAAAAATTAGACATGATTCTTGGGAGCAAATTTGTACATATCTGTAATCACAATAGAAGAAGAGATAAATTCCAGTTTGTTGAAATGTCTCTCTCTCTCTGGTTTCAAGTGTGACAGTTCTTTGCTTTGAAAATGTTTATTCCAATGCAACAGTGCCCCCCTGTGGACTATGGCTGTGGACATCTCTGAAGCTGCAGCAAAATGCAACTGTATTGACATTTAACATTTTACATTTACATTTAGGCATTTCGCATATTCTCTTATCCATAGTGATTTATTTTAGTGCACACATACGGGTTTAGGCAAAGAAGAGCAAAGGCAAAGATCCAGTTCAGGTTACAATCCATAGTAGGCGTTAATGCATGGCTTGCTTGGAAAGTACCCAAACCATAAACCAGCTACACAAGTTAAGTGCCATAGTAATTGCCAGATGGAGACTGAGAATGTAATGCTTCAAGGAGCAAATTTGTGTCCACTTCACACAACACTCATTATAAGACAAAATTAACAGAAGTATGAGTAGTGTGGAATTTCGAAAAGCCTCATTTCCACATCTTAATTAAAGTGATTGTAAAGTGGCTGAAAATAGTTAAAATAACCATAGATTACGTGTATCCACTACACACCCACCAAACATCTATTCAAAGTAACGCCAATAGCTGTAATAACACTCGTTTCAAATCAGGCATAAAATCCGTCCTGAAAAAACCCCGCCACACCGCCACCCCACTGAACTCCTCCCGAACGGTCCCACCCACAAGTAAACAAACAATCATGGCTGATGAAACACACACCAGACATACGCAAAACAGTATCTCAGATGCTCAACAGCACCAAACGCAATTTGTATTCCGATTTAAGTGTAAATTTCGTCTTTTAACCCAGATTCTGTGATTCTGTCCGCGATTTCTGCGGCCCCTACATACAGCCTACTGTAGACTTCCTCATAAAGGAAAACAATTAGCAATAGTCTTCACCCAACTTCTCAATATTGAAGAATATTTTACAGCGAATGAACCTATATAAGGTGAATGTTCCACACTACTCACGTGAAGCTGGCTCCCTCTTGTGGTTAACATTAATACATAGCTTATTTTATTTAGTATATAGGCTTAGGTTACGAAAGACATTTGATAAGAACATTACAGTATGTATTTGCTAAGTATGCTGCTAAGTTGATTAAAAGACACTTCGTGATGAAACCGTTAAGTAGTCTAATTTCTAAGATAATACGATTAATGTTAGGGTCTCAGCTTTGTTTTCTTCATTATCCTTGTGCGATATATGGCTGTACATAGTATAATTAATAAGTTCATTGTTAAATTTAACAAAATAATTACCGTTGTTTAATGCGTATTAATGTAGACAGAGCAATCAGAAGATCGTTCTTACAATCTCCCGTCCAGTGTTAAACTTTATGAATGCTCGTAACAATATGCTATTTCAGATATATTGTATATACAGATATGATGTAGATATACGAGAAAATAAACAAACAATGCATGTTTTTGTTCGTGCTGTCACTGATGCGTAAAACATACCACAGTAACATACCACACAATGTAGTCTGAAGCCATTTACTGATTTACCCTCGCAGTCACTTTAAAGGCAACACAGCAAGTGAAATATTATTGCCCAGGCAGTTTTTCAAAATGTGAACCATTACCATCATAGTTGTGCATATGCATAACAGCATAGAGTTATCTTGTTTAAATTTGTTTGTGTCCAGAAGCTTAATACAGTATATAAAGTTGACAAAGTTGACTTGAGTTAACTTTAACTCTGTGTTACGGGTTCCATGAAGGATGTGTTTTAGATCTGACATAGACTTCACTCCATTTTGAAAAGGTGGACTGGGACGACCTAAATAGTGGGTTTGTCTCTCAGATATACACATTTTCGACAAGATATATGATCACTTTGATATGTGATACTTATATATACATGTATATAATATTTATATGTAAATGCAAAAAGAAATCCATCACTATAAAATAAAAAGCATTTTAAAATGCAACCACTGAACGCTTTTCATATCCAAATGTATAAACAGACAACATTTCCAATATGTATGGATAAAGGTTTGAGTGGATTCTTTCACTGACCTTACACGTTTTACTTGGATTGAAGCATTGCTGCACAATGGGAAGTTTGTACTTGGACAATCAAGAGTGTGAAAACACTATTTCTCCTGACTTCAGGAAAGCCAGTGTGGCACTAGCTCATAGGTCTCAGTGTCCGCTGGATTTCACAGTGTTTTTGGCACCAGTGGTCCATTTCAGTCACCGATTGGCTACAGAATACACACACCTTGTTCGCAAGGCCTTAACTGGCAGTTGATCGAAAGGAAACCATAAAAACCTCGCCGACACTGCGGCCCCCCTTGGGATTTAGTTTGGTACCCCTGCTCTAGCTGTTATCACTGTCCGTCCTTAACAGTTGTGTGAAGAACCCTGTTGTCTCTCTTGCAGCACAACCACAAATTGGTCAAATTCAACATCCACTGGATGCAGAAAAAAAAACTCGCTGAATGTAGGTCAGATAAGAATGAAATCTGTGCAGAAGCTGAAAATACTGTAACAAACTGAAATCTTTGTGCCCCAACGGCATTAATGTGCAGCACTGTGACGCTGCAGGCCAGTTTAATTTTATCTGATGACATTATTGACTACCATCATTTAGTTCCAATTACCAGGTGCCCACACTTTCAACAGTTACCAGGTGCCCCAACAAAAAAAAACATGAGCACATGTTTTCAATAATCTTAATTTATGGGGAGTCTGAGGAAAGACTGCTGCTATGAAGGATTTAAAAATAGCTTATTTGAGGAACTGTATGCACTCCCAGTTACCCAGCTAGGTGTGCTCCAGTCAAACTGGACTCTTATTCATTGCATTTAAATCCACTAGAGGGGGCTGTATCCCAATTGTCTCATTGACTAGTTTCACTCTTACTCACTAGGGGGCATTAAAGCTTGTGAATGATCAGTTGACCAACTTTAAATTGCACAGTGAATGATAGAAATTATAATGGAAGAGTTTGTTTCAAATGGTTTGTCTCTGATCAGGTACAGCAATTACCTCTTCCAGCTTAATGAGCTGAAATGGCCAATAGAATGTTGGGTAATACTTTAAATATGATATTATTATTAAAGCTTAAAAAAATGTGAATAAGTACACTCTATTTCCTTAAAAGTATATTTAGAATTGATATGAGATTAAGAAGAAAGCCAGGATGTTCAAATTGTGGAAAGTTCTACATTAAATATATTTGCAATGAATCAGCGAATATTGTAGCCTTGTGTGTTTTCTCCATCCAACCTTGTCATTAGGAAACTTAGCTAAGGCTCATGGAATGCAGGAAACTGAACTAGGGGCTTATACACAGAATGTACTGTTACATTTAAAAAGTTTTGTCAATTGAACAGGAAATCAACTCACAAAATTTTGCTACATTCAACATTTCCCAGGAGATGTTTTGTGAACATGTCATGGAGGTGGAAACAGTGGCTCTGTTTGGTCAGTGGTAGGAAAACTACAGTGGTAGGTCAGTGGTCGTGTCAAATTCATATTAAAACAAAAGGAAATATGCAACTAACCACAGTATGAAGGCCACAAACAATCAACATATCATTTCACCTTACTTGCAATGGTCTGCATCCAATTGTCCACTTCAGTCCTGATCATACGAGGCTGCCTGGCGGCTCATCCTGCTAAGGTACTGGCTCCAGTTCATAGACGTATCCCACAGTCTGGTATGAAAACCTTACCACACCTGTACTTAAGTCTGGCAACCCCATAGTCCAGAACATTTTTGGCTGTAATCTTGCCCAGGGGGAGAAGAAGTTGCATCAGGCACCAGCTGCCCATCTAGTCAATCAAGTGTCACCAGTTCACCTATGCAGGTGCACACACTCCTCTGACAGCACAATTTAGCTGCTAGCCTGAATTTAACTGGCAGTTGGAAGCACATGCTTTGTATTGTCAGCATCGCAAGCTGAATACTGTTAAATGGAAAGGATTCATAAAGACTTCTGCCATTTGTTTTTGACTGCTTAAGCCAAGGTGTTATAAACAGAGTGACAACACAAGCATCCGTGTTGTGTCCAGTTTTGCATGCAGAAATGGACACAGCACTGAGAATGCTGGTCCAACTTTTATTGGAACTCTACGAGGTTATAACACTCTGAAAAAAAAGGTTCTTTAGCTTGTCTCCATCATAGAACCCATAAAACGTGCGAAAGCTGCCAGAAGGTGTGAACCATCTTGCCCAACAAAGAAACCTTGAACTAGATAGGGTTCCTCTATGAAGACACAAACAAGTTTTTTGGAACCCCTTCTTCTTAGAGCTTATAACTCTCTCAATGAGCCGCAACGAAATGAATGAACCGCAACAAAAATGAATCACAGCGTCCCTTTGGACATGACTTATTTGGAATTGGAATGACATGGAAATTTCACAACGCTGTGTATTATTTAAATCCATATGTCATCCAAAAATAGCCAAGCCAGGTCCAGATGTTGTGTAGAGGTTTTGAGAAGAACAGCATTGATATTACCAAGGTCCTAGTAGCCTTACATACATTTACATGTTTAAAAAATTTGGTAGGTATCACTGACCACTCTTCTCCATATGATCAAGATCATCTAATTGGGTCCAAAAGATAAATTCACACCTTCTAGCCTGCACAAAGTGAACACTAAAGTCACATCAGTTTTGTGTGTTTTATTTATATATTATTTTTGAACATATTCCAATTCTGTTAAGTTTTAGTTTAGTTTTGAATCCTCTGTCTGGGTTTTGTTTTCTCTCTTTTAGATCCTTTTTTCTTTATATGGTTTAGTTTAGGTTTCACATGGAGAATGTATGTTTCAGTTAAAGGGCTGTGAGAATTAAACACCCTTGCCTTAACAGAGAGTGGACCCATCAACCGCAAATAGGCTTACTGGACAATTGGATGTTATAGCATATATTCACAGTGTGTTAATTTGCTCAAATTAAAAACTTGGATAATAATTTCTGGATTAAAAAAAAAAAATAGCGTTTAAATAGACAGTAGTTTGAGGCTATTATAATATTCAGACACCAGAGGGCGCTGAGAGAGAAGCAAATGTTTAAGGACCCGGGTTTTAAAAAAAATTTGGACTCCTGTGTTCTTATGAGCCTCAAAACATCACAAGATTATTTATTTTTCTTTCGTTTTCATTTTTTCATTTAATTCTTAGTTGTTGTGTTTAAGTTAAAGTGATTATCACTTTCACAGGGCTAGACTGATTAAGGCCATTTATGAGAAGTATCCTAAATCAGTGACGTATAGCTCAGAAACTGACGTCCTTCTGTTCGAATAACTATGGTATATGTTCGTTTCGAACACGTAATGACCCAAATGTGTAGTGTACTGTCATATCGACATCACCACTGGATTGCTGAAACAATTCGAGTTGCGGCAATATTATTGGCCCAGTCCCCAGACACAACGAAAATAGCTTGAATTGGCGGTGACCGTTTTGCAAACCAATGTTTTAGCAGCCAACCTTCAATGACTTAATTCTGTTTCACGCAGTCGTCGTTGACAGTTCATCTAGCGAGGACAGGGCGCAGTGTTGCAACGGCGGATCATTTTACCCTGAAGAAATTAATTTCCCGCTATGCTTTCAGAATTCTGTTCCTGAATAGAGTTTGTCACTACTTTAACAGCTGACTGTATAGGACACTTTCAGTTCATGCCTGCATACTGCCAACTCTATTTAAATTCGCATGAGTCATTCGCTTCAGTTTCAGAAGTTCCAACAGGTCTACGGGCTGTTTCCTGATCACGTCACAGATCCCGGAGGGTTAAAGCTCTGAATCGTGTCGCTTTGACTCCAGTTTAGGTATACCTCTACGGAAAGGAAGTGGCACGGTCTTCGTCGCTTATTTTAATGGATGTTCGATACACAATATATTTTTGTTATATAGGCTAAATTGAAAAGAGCTAACTGAACTGTAGAGAATAACCATGGCGACAGTAACATGCAGAGTCCAGTACCTGGAAGATTCGGATCCTTTCGTATGCACAAACTTTCCCGAACCAAGAAGACCGCCACCGTACGATTTCCACGAAAATATTGCGTTAAGTGAGCAGATTGCTGGCGTTCATAATTTGTTGGTAGCTCCTTTGAAGGTAAGCTTTGAAAGCTGTTTAGTTGTTGCGTTTTCCCAAATAAAACCAATAGAAGAAACAACGCAACACTGTTGCTTTCCAGTGTTCTGTCTAGTTTTTCAAGTGATCAACTGAAGTGGCGCAAATGTGATCAAGGCGTTAAAACTACTATAAACTGTGTTTAAGATATAATTGTAGATGTTCATAAAACAACAATTTGTGCAGGGGCATTGAATGAGAAGTAGGAACAACCTATACCGAATTGTTTTTGGAATTACCCCTCGTGTCAGTTAATACAGTCTAAATGACAGTGTTGTCCAAACAAAGTAGGCAACAGGATCATGTTAATCGTTTTCTACAGAACGGACAGGTTCTTGCCAGAATCATTGAATAGTCATGTAATAATTGTAACTGTATCTTATTTAAAAGCGTCTGTAAAAAAATGCTTAATTTAAAGTGCACTGTGGAGGATGAAGTGTCTATTTCTTCAGTCAGTCGCACTCGATGGTGAGCGGCGGATGTGCACAACTAGCGCTTTAAAATAGAATTACATGAATGGGATAATACTTGACCAAATCTCCAATGATTTCACTGTTGTGCATTCCCTGTAGCGTGATATTTTCCATACCCAATAATGAAAAAAAATAAATAAATCAATTATTTGCACTTTAGCCATTTTATTATTGTCAGATTAAATTATGGGCACCAGCTAGTGCTGGATGCGCTCATCTTGACCTCTCTTAAAAGTGCTGCTATATGTACGGTACTCTACAAGTGTTAAATAAACGCACGTATGTTAATTATTAAGGTCAGAGATGCCTTTCTTACCACCGGCTAATTCATCTGCGTTTAAATGTTGTAGATATGTTGAAGATAAACTAACCCCTCAAAACAATTATCATACACAAGTGACCGTGGAGACCGCATTTGCCCCTTTGTGTAAACAGAGAAATTTCTCAGAAGCCTTGGGAAATAATTTAGCAGCATTGTAGCCTTATGGTAGCTGGGATTGCTGAAAGCCAACGGCCTTACAGAATATTGTGCTTGTCTCCGTTTTCAGATTTATAAAAATAGAATTTGTTTGTTTTTATTTGGCCATAAATTCCCTCAGTTTATGGATGATAGTCCCTTGGTCCAGAAATAATATACTACAAAAAGGCCGGTGGGGCCCAATTCTCAGGGAGGGGAAATTGAGCTCATGCAACACTATTACTTAGGTCTGGTATTCATTCAGGGGGCGACCTGGCTACTGAATGGTGCTGTATACACCATTCTGGTGCCTTAATGGGAACAGTCCAGCTTGAAACGTGAGGCATCCTGGATGTCATTTCTGGCCTAATTGTGTTCATAACTTGAGGAAAGGGTGGGATCTGTAAACAGAAGATAAGAATAGTTGGGAATGCTCCTCAGTCATCTTGTTATTGGGGGATGGGAGGATCATGGCAGCATTTAGACCAATGTACTGCAATTATTATTTCCCACATGATGAAGTGAGAATGCTTATGCCTATGATTCATAACGATAGTTAACAATGGACCTGAGCTACATATTTCTACATGTTATGAATTTAATCATAGTGACATTCTTATGTATTTGCATTAGCCCTGCATGTCTATCAGACTTGGTGAACATTGAGGTTATGACATTTACGGTATAGGTTCAAGTTATAGCATTTATTTATATGGTTTTATGTTAGATTTTAATAGTTTTATGTTCCCCTTAAGATTTAAGGCAAGTTATGAATGGCGTCTGTATGTATTGGGAAGTTGTACTTTCATTCTTTGTTAGCATAGTTAACTAGCAGTAGTGCTGGTGTGTCTTTGCTTACTGGTCTGGGAATGTTGTTTACCAGGCCTAGCATTGTTGCTCATAGCAATCTGATGAACACACTTCTACGTCTCCAAATGTTTTGCCTATATTGTATGTTTCTCTGGATAGCTAAATAAATGTAATGGGATGTAATTTAAATGTTTGTTTTCTCCCCTGATTGATGGGCTACAATTGGAATGTCTATGTGATCTTCGTGCTGCAGAATTCCCTGATGAATTTGTTGGTTGATTCTGAGTAACGGAATTTTGATAACAGAATTTTGATGGAAAAAGTATGCGGGGCCACAGCGAAGCTCACATTCTGACCTCTTGACTCCTCAACAGATATCATTAAAAGTTAAAACGATGTGATTCCCTAGACATTGAGTCCACATTAAATGTTAAAATATGTGACCAGTTTGCATCCAGCAGTTTTCTATGTGACCTTGCCAAGTACAGCAGATGTAAAAGTTGATTGGCGGTATCTTTACATCAGTTGGGTAGTAGTTCCGTAGTTGGAATGACTTGGTGATTCAGGGGTGTTCACTGCTGACCTTGCCCCTGTTTTTTTTTTTTTTACTTTAATCAGTTGGAAGAGTGTGCCCTTCAGCTGGCGCCGAATGGAAATTACCTGGACCTGGAGTTATCCCTGGTGGAGCAGAGGGACGACCTGGAGCAGTTTTATGAGGATATTGGGTGAGTTGTCCTCCGTCTCGGCTGAATCTGCCCTCAGTCCGCTCGCTTGCATTTCACCACCCCCCCCCCCCCACCCCACCCCCCCGGACTTTCTGAATCACCGGAAGTTTTGTCGCAACCACACACCACCAGCACCAGCAATTCGGTGCAAAAAAAAAAACAAAGCAAAACAAAACAAAAAAAAAGGTTTTGTGAAACTGGACAGTGCGGGACAAAAGCTGCAGTTGCCAGCGGAAAATGATCAGAAGGGCAGACATATTGTCGGTCGGGCATGACGGGCGTGGATTTTAGGTGGCATTGGTTTGTTTGTGACCCTGCGCTTTCATGCTGGTGGGGGTGGCATTTCCCTGGCAGGATGGAAAATGTGGGAACGTGAATGGGTTGTGAATGGGATGTGAATCGGATTTTAATGGGATTTTAATGGGATGTGAATGGGATTTGAAAGCTGGGATGGGGAGACTGAAGGAGTCCTCAGAGAGGGATGGCTCGGATGAAACTGCTATAGACTCTTCCAACGAAGTGGATGGAAGGCTTTTTAAAAAAAAAAAAAAAAAATTTAATTGAACCTTCATAAATGAGGTATATTTCCATATGACGTCGTATACATACATGCTGTCATTTTCTCACGTGAAAGCCAATAGATGTTTAAATTTGAAGTTTTCATTTTTTTGGATTTACATTAATTAAAAAAAAAAAAAAAATTAATTAATGTAGTGTTATGCAGGCTGTCCATGCAGGAGAGAGGGAGGCTTTCTCTCAGACTCTCCCGGCTCTGACAGCGACTGTTTTTTTTTTTTTTTTCAAACGGGGGAAAAAAAAGTCTTTCAAAAGTCTTTTCATATGAACAACAGCCGAGATGCACAGTGGCGGTTGCTAATGCAGAGCCTATTGTTGACGACAATGGCTTCCTTTTGAGGTTACTGGATGAAATTAGCCTCTACAGGATACAAGAAAATGCTTTGTGTGAGCAGGAAATGGCCATTACATTACACACTCAGATGCCTGGTTGGTTGAAATATGGGCCTACTTTTAGCCGGCTTGTTTTCATAGTGTATATATGGCAGATTTCACGTTTCACAGTTCCTGTCAGTGCGAATGGGAGAAATGTAGTGGTGCATTGGCTATGCTCGGTATGACCTTTTAGTGACCGAGAGTACTGAATGCAGAAAAGCTTCTCCCAATCAGTGTCACTCTGGATTGTGAGGGTTGATCACCTGTGGTCATGACCTGTATCTGTTACACTAAATCATTCACAACGTTCGCTTAGTGACAGGAGCTTCGGCGCTATCTTACTAATGCCCGACTTCAATCATCCTAGCATTGGTGGAAGTCTAAAAGGGAACAAGTCTACGTCTAGGGTGGCAGTGTAGCATAATGGGTAAGGAGTTGGTCTTGTAACCTAAAGGTAGCAGGTTTGATTCCCCGGTAGGAACAACACTGCTGTTGTACCCTTGAGCAAGTTTCTTAACCTGCATTGCTTCAGTATATCTCCAGCTGTATTATTGGATACGATGTAAATGCTATGTAAAAGTTCTGTGAGTCATTCTGGATAATATGTCTGTAATGTAATGTAGCAATAAGTGAACACAACTCAGAAACAGTCTAGCAATGAGGTAAATACTGTAGATGATGTGTGGCTTTTTTGTTGAATAATTGAGTCTTTGTTGAGAGCTTTTTTTTGTTGTTAACACAAAATGTGTTTCATATGCTCTGCTTAGTTTATATTCAATGCATATGTATTGTTCCTGTGAAAACAGACAGGGATTGTTTAATGAAATGTGGAATCGTTGCTGTGGGACTTCATTAATATGCGGGACAATGAAAATGCTTGTAAATAAAGAATGTGATCTGAATATAATTTGCACGTTATCTGAACCACCAGGACTTTGGGCTGTTGCTTTTGTGACTAAGGACCAAGTTGTGTGCAGACTCATGGAAAATGTTAACCCGAAGGGTTCACTGTGTAAAATGTGCTAACACTCCCCTTTTGTTTGAAATCTATATTTATATCCTGGAAAAGAATTGAACAAAGCAGTCCATCAGAATGCATTAACAAATGTCCATGTGTAAAATATATGGAGGTTACCAGGTTTGCCTTCATGGGGTTGCCAAGCTTTCACGCTTTTGCCGGCAGTTATATTAGTCAGCGATAATGTGTTATTTTAGGTGGAAAAATGGGAGTGGCTAATCAAATTTCAGAGGTGGCCCCCCCATCGGACAGGCCCCTGGTAACATGGTTGGATGGTCTGATTATATGTAGTAATAATAATAATAATGATGACAATGATAATAACAATAATAATAATTTTATAATGCAGAAATTTTATGCTTAGATTATTTAATGTTATAACATCATTTGACACTCCTACTGGTTCTTGTGTTAAGGTACCTCTCAAGACAACCATTGTAATTTTATGATCGCTCAATTAATGCATAAGCCGGAGATGCAACAGCGAGCACGCACAATGGGCTTGGTGTGTAAGTGCATGGCCCACGTGTGATTACTGCTGGAACTGAGGCAGTGGTGGTGGAGGGCGGAGCGGTTGGTCGGGAGAACACGTCATTTGAAATGCCACTGGTGGAAAATGCGGAGATGCTGAATTTCTTTACGCGCCTCAGAACAACGTGAGCCGGAGAAGTGCTCTGTGTGCAACCGTCTGCACATCTAGTGCATACTTTCCACATCCCTGCTGTCTCCGTGCCCCATAAATTTCCATCGCATAATCCCCCTGGCTAAGACGATTTGTCAGAACACTTACCTCTCCTTTTTTTTTTTGGGAGTGGGTACAGACAGTATGATTGTACAGTATGTATGGATTTCCAGTGAGAGAGGAGGCTCAAATTTTATTTCTGCTGATGTAAAAGATCTCTGAGTGTTCCGTGCATTCTGATTGGCTGTTTGTTGAATCTGCAGCCAATGGAGGCTAGGGTGCTTGGGAAACTGGGCTGATGGGAAACATTCAAAACTCAGTTTTGATGCCTGTGGTAAAGCCATGCTTAAGCAAGTCATCTCCGCTGACAGTTCAAAACTGAGAAACGCATCTATTATTCAGCTTTTATATGGAATTTGATATGGTATTTAAAGATTACAGGGGAAAAAAATCATTGTACAGTGCTTAAAAGAATATGTGAAGTCAATGACATCACTAGACAGATTTATGTATTCTCAATAATGACAAAATAAAATAAAATTTTCTCATACAGTAAATCACCTTTCCTGGAGGTGCGTTTTAAGTGTAATATCTCGCACGCAAAATCCTAGACCACCAGATACGAGCAGGTTTTCTTGTGCGGTCAAGAAACAAATGGTGTCCTAGCTAGTACACTAGCTGTCTAATGAAACTGTACCATTCCTTTCTGAAAGATTTCTGCTTCTGTTTTTCACAGCAAGGGGAAGAAGCCCATCCTGATCCTGAGAACCCAGCTGTCTGTTCGTGTTCATTCCATTCTAGGTAATATCCCTTTTCAAATTGGACTTTCATATCACTAGTGCGCGTTTTGTATGCGTTTTGTATCTTTCATTGATACGACCCAACCAGCCTCATTTTCATTCTCATGAGCTGTTGAAACTGATGACATATAAGAATTACAGTGTCAAAATGGTTCCTTTACAGGCTTACACCACGAGCTTTACTTTTCCAAGTGCTCTGTGTAAAAAAAAAAAAAAAAAAACCACAAGCTGTTACTTTTGAGTGTTTTTTAATGCTTTAATGATTTTGTTCCTTTAGCTTTTTCTCCAAGTTTGAGACATGGGAATTGGGTCCTTCCACAAGTGTAATCCGTCAGTATTTCCACCAATGGCATCAGCGGCAGCAGTTAATGTTTGCTTAAATTGAGCTCTGAACTAGACTCATTCATTGGAACTTATTGAGAACCTGCACTGGGCCATGTTTTTTTCTTTAGATTTTAATAATGAAATAAGTTACACACAGGTTTAAAAAAAAAAAAGTGTGACATATTGTCTCAGTGTCAAATAAAGCAAAGCTGAAATGCAAGTTTTAATCAAAAAATGCAGCAAACGATTTTCTGCTTTTATTGTTTTTCAGCTTTGAATGAATTAAAAAAAAAAGAATTTTCTAGGAAATTGTTTATGTTACACACTTATAGAAAGCTCTAGATAGGTCTTCCAGCATGTAAAGAAGCTGACTTAATGATGTGCAATACAAAATACAAGCATACCTTCTGCCAAAGTTATTGGGGGGGAAAAAAGTCAGTCATTCATTTTCTGCAATGAATTAGAGCTTGAAGTTCGCGTGTTGGTTTCTCTCAAGTTTGAGCACGTCCTGCACGCACTTGGAAGTTGCCTTAACGCTGGAAATGAAAAATCATGAAATGACATGTCTTTTCAGGGACTGGACTAGAATGCAGATAATGGGTTATTATTCAAGTTACACTGTAAGTGGCGTCACTGAAATGAACAGATGGGCGTTACGTAATTCGAGTTGCCGCGTAACATTCCTTAGAAAGTGACTTCGTTGGGCTCGAGTGTGGGCAAGGTGTGGTTTCCTTGGGTGTGTTTCCATGCGGACCTACAATTCAATTGCAATGGGCGGTTTCCTGCCCTCTGCCAATCCTCTTGCATTGTGGGGAGAATGCGGCCATGGGCCGACGTTCTCTTTACAGTATATGTACACCTGTGGCTCCCTTGAGCGAGCCGTATCTTTTTCCTTTGTGCAAAGAGATTTTTTTTTTGTTCTCGAAGGGTGGGGTTGAAGCGGACGGCACAACATTTTCTAAAGTATTCAAGTTATTTGCTTTCGCCGAGTTATGTTGGCACCTTATCAGAAAGCCTGAGCGTAGACGCGCCGTGCCTCCCCCACCCCGCCCCCCCTTTGGGGGCATCACATGCACGTCCTTAAAAATCGAATGACGGATTATTTGCGAATGTGTGAGACTTCGCACCTCGGTGCTCAGATTCCACAGGAATATGTGGATTTTTAAAATGTATTATCGAGACGTGGCTGAAACGCTGTGCCCTGAACTCCATTCGGGTACATCTGCATGCGGAGCTCATGGGTGTGTGCTGGCGTGTGCGATAATGACAGTGGGCGGGTCGGCAGGATCGACTGGTTTGGTTTTTTTTTTTTTTTTTTGAACTATTATCAGGACACGGTGGCGGTGCGCCATTGGGTCCTGGGTGTTGTTCTTGAAAAGCCTCCCCTCGGTGCTGTGTGGAAATGTTAAAAGCCGAATTAAGTGGTTTGATTTCCCTGAGGTGTATTTTCTGATGCTTTAACACTCCGATGTGATGCACGCAATCCGCGATCGCTTCTAGGTAAAGTGCTGCTCATTTCTGAGAGGGGAGGCCCGGGTGTCCTGCAACTCGTCTCATAAACACGTCACATATTCTCGTCATTTTAGAAACATCACTTGCACCAATTCTCTTCTTTTGGGTCTCTTTTTGTTACAATTGACAGAAGTACCGTACCTATTTTTGTACTTGACAGGTTGCAGTAAATGAGCGTTTTTTCCACTGTGAGCCTTTAACCGCTATTTCTGAATATTGAACATTACGGAAAGTGATGTGTGTCCACGCTTGAAGTGCTGTGAAGATTGTGGAAGTGTGTATTGAATCACATTCCAAGCTGTTTATTTTTTTGTTGACGTATTTATACGTTTGTTTTTTTATTTGCCTGGGAATTCCCACACATTCCCATTTCCTCTGCCTGCTACGCTCACTCTGCTTGAGTTGTTTTCCCCGTTCACTGTTTTCCCAGTGTGATGGCAGTTGTAAGCTACCCCTCAGAGCAGTGCAACAATGAAATATTCTCTGTTTTTAAATCGTTTTCCATATGGCCCAGGCATTGATGTGTACAGTTTAATTTAAAGACAAGTGCCATAGAATGGCAGCTTAACTGTTTGTTTAGAGGACAGTGTCAATTTCTTGGCTGAGTTCTTCTCGTGAGAGAAAAAAAGATTTGGATTTTGAATCAATGGCGGCACGGTGGTGCAGTGGGTAGCCCTGTCACAGCAAGAAGGTCCTGGGTTCGAATCCGGTTTCCCCCCCATAGTCCAATGGCTTGGTGACCAGGGTGTATTCCTGTCTCTTGTCCAATGCATGCTGGGATAAACTCCAGCCCCCCTGCGTCCCTGACCAGGAATTAGGGGGTTGGTTAATGGATAGATGGATGGATTTTGAATCGAGTAGTTATACTGGAATGGAATAAGGGTAATTAATTTTTTTCTCAGGCAAAATATGGTGACTTCTTCAATAAGGGATTATGCCCAAATTACAGCTTGAACAGAGGTTATGTACCACAATACTGTCCCAAGTACTGTGTGTGTGTGTGCCTGTGTGGGTGTGTATGTGCACGTGTGTTTGTGTGTGTGCGCGCGCCTGTGTGTGAGCACGTGTGTATGTGTGCGCGCCTGTGTGTGAGCACGTGTGTGTGTGTGTGTGTGTGTGTGCTTGTGCGGTGTAACCACAGTAACAGAGCTGTGGAAACCGGTCTTGGAGACGTTGGCAGGGCAGGGTGAGGGAGCTGGCCTCACCGCAGGGGGTGGCTGAAATGAGCGCATCACTTCCGTGAGTCACAGCGGGCAGCACCGTCTGTACCATGAATGAAAAATGACACTATGCTAATAGTATTCTATCGTAATCGAACATGAAACGCCCCAGCCTGTTTGTAGCATTGATTTATTTTGCAAACTGCGTCCTGTGCACGGAACGGAAGTGCTTTCATTTGATGTGGGACACGTGGGACAATTGCATGGTTTTTGGTTAGCGGGAACGTGCTGAAAGATGGGGGGGGGGAGCACGGCAGTGCACTTAAGTGCCCCCTTCCCCTGGATCTGAGTCAGTCTCAGTTGCTCACTTGGTTGTGATTTGTTTTCCCGTTCTGGCTGACGCAGCGTCCTGTTGTTCTTTCCCCCTCTTGCACATATTGTTTGTCTGGGCCAATCGTGAAGCCGTTCCGTTTTCGGATGACATCACACGTTCAGCTCGGAGCTGCGGGGGGAGTGCAGGCCTGTACAGCGCCGGGTAAAGCGGGGCTACGTCCCAAAATGGCTGTGCACGGTCATGTCTGTTTTTTTTGTTTTTTTTCTCCTATGGAATGGAAGGCCCGCGTTAATGTCCCAGGGCTTGCTGGGGCGTGGGCTGGAGGCGGTGGCTGAGCGACCCGTGAGTGACGGCCCCGCTCCCTGGGCTGTGTGGCCACACGTCGCGCTTCCCTTTTACTCACAGGGAAGGGGGGCAGCTTCTCAGGAAGTCAGTCTGCTTTACTGTGCGGGGCTCTCTCTCTCTCTCTCCCTCTCTCTTCCGCTCTCTCTCCCTCTCACCCTCTCTCTCTCTCTCTCTCTCTCTCTCTCTCTCTCTCTCTCTCTTCCGCTCTCTCTCCTCTCACTCTCTCTCTCTCTCTCTCTCTCTCTCTCTCTCTCTCTCTCTCTCTCTCTTTCCCTCTCTCTCCCTCTCACCCTCTCTGTCTCCCTCTCACCCTCTCTCTCCTCTCTCTCTCTCGTGTCGCTACTTGAACTTGTGCGTGGTGTCCGTGTGACGGTCACGTTTACCGGATCCGGTGTTGGGTTCTAGGGCACGGTGTGGGTGGGTGCGGGCGTTTTGGGATGACGTCCTCGGCATTGTGTAACCTACTGTAGGCTTTGTGGACAATGCTTTTCAGCACAATTCTTTTCAGTGGCGTTGTGAGCATTGACCCACTTCTGTTGTGACGAACAGGGGTATGGTTTTTATAAATGAGAAACGGAACAGAAGCAAATCAGGGGTCAGTTTTACTGTTATCACAGAATTTGTTTTGTCATACAACCTTGACAAAAGTCCAGTACTGGTATGTATGATATTATATATGACCAGCAAGGACGAATGGGTTTATAATTTTTTTTAAAAGAAAGAAAATGTATATTTTTCTGTCACATTTTGCAGACTTGTATTTGTTGGCGAATAAAAATTCTTAAACGTGCGTCAGATGTCATCAGCTGATGTTATATTAGGGAAGCTTGTTTCGCTACGTTCATGAACACAGCTTGACCTCCATTGGTCGATTTACTTAAAAACCGGTTGTGAAAAATACATTGGGAAATGCATTTAAACACCGTAATGGGAAAAGACCGTCCCCTGTATCGAGATCTTGTCGGGGAAATTACCAGACCCATAAACGGTGGCTTTGTTTTCACCAATGTTAGTTCAAGGAGCCAAAACGCTTAAAACTGTTTGATGAGGCTCTGTCCAACATCACGTCTTTACTGCTAAACAAACTGAAGTGGATCACTTTCACTTTCCCTCCCCAAGGTCCATGTAAACATCAGGGCCAAAGTAAAGAAAGCGCACGTGTGTAATGGCTAACCTTGAGAATGAAAAAGTACACAGCGCCTCCCCTGTAGGTGACCTTCTGACTTCCTAACCTTCTGTCACACTACAGGCAGTGAACAATTACTGAACGCTGCCTGTAGTTTACGGTAAGTGTTTGTGGTGTATGAGTACTGCGCACTACCTGTAGTGTCCAGTATGTGCCTTTAGTGTATGAGTACTGCTTAATTTGTGTAGAGTAGCATTAATCTGTTTTCTTCAAGCATAAATGAAAATGAAAGAAAAAAAAAAAAAAACTGTTTCAATATTAGTGTGTCTTTACCTGCTACTGAAACAGTGTAAAATCAAATGAAGATTAGCAATGAACTTGATTTAAACTCAGACCAGAATTTGCACTGTTTTGCTACTGGTGTATGAGCGTACACCCAAGCTGGCACTGTTTCTGATGGGAGCAAAGACCCACGCTGGCACAGCTGGCTATGGCCTGCGTTTGCCGGTACGAAACCCCTTTAAGTTCCTGCAGTCTTGCCCTGCAGCGTCCCAGTGCCAGTCTGTTCACATAAGAGTTGGCGGTCTGCTGGGAATGCTGTGGCACGCAGGAATTCCCGAAGCCTTATTCGAGGGTATTTTTATATCTGCACTTTGAGCTGGTAGATTCTTCTGATAGGCCCTGCTTGCCAGTTGCAAAGGAACCTTTGACTTGTTTTATTCGTTTTAATCCCATTTTGTTTTTGGTTTTTTTTTTTTTTTCCAAAAAGAGCTGGTTTCAGACCAGCACAGACAAAGTTCCTTTTTGTTCTGACCATGTTGGCAATAGAAAGCCCGCAACATTTTGTGCGGCTGATTTTAAAGTCTGGAGCCCCTGGAGGTTCATGGTGCACCCTGCAGCTGAATTACCTCCAGGTTACCAAGCTGCCCAATATTTTTGGACTTCGCCCTTCGCCTCTGAGATGACACAGGCGTTCTCCCCCTGCTCTGTCCGTCCCTGAGTTTGTCCCATGTGTGACAATCACTTCACTGAGACTACTAACTAAAGCCCTCTTGCTCACAGGGTGAACATTTCGCATTCTGCTGCTATATGAAGAGCTGGCTCACTTGGACATGTACTGCAGGCGTTGAGGTTGAACTTTCTGCACTGTTGGGAGTCTCCGGGCCTCGTAAACAGCCCAGAGAAAGCACCGGCAGTGTTGTGTTACATTTTATTCTGTGTAGTCATTGGGCTCAGGATATCTCTCGTCATTATAACTCGCTGATCGGAGTGTGCGCACACTTAATTATCCCTGGGTTATGACTTAGAAGCTTTGCAATGTGGCCTTGGTGGTTTGACTCAGGTCAATGCTAGAATGTGATATCTTTTAAAATAGCTGAGGAGTTAACATCTTTGGGATGTGTTACGGGTGAAGTAGAACAAATGACCCCACACACATGAAGCCTCCTAAAACGCACACACACACACAATTGATAAATATGAATATCTATATATACCGTGAGCTCCATAATGCTTGGGACAAAGACATGCATATATATTTTTTTCTTGCTTTGGCACTGTACTCCACAATTTCAGATGTGCAATCAAACAATTCACATGTGGTTATAGTGCACATTCTCAGCTTTTATTCAAGGGTATTTTTATACACGTTGGTTCACCATGTAGAAATTACAGAACTTTTTATACATATCCCCCCTATTTCAGGGCGTCATAATGTTTGGGACATAGCAATGTTATGTAAATGAGAGTAGTCATGTTTAGTACTTTGTTGTATATCCTTTGCATGCAATGACTGCTTGAAGTCTGTGACCCGTAGACATCACCAGGTGCTGAGCATCTTCTCTGCCAGACCTATAGTGCAGCCATCTTCAGCTCCTGCTTCTTTCTGGGCCTAGTTGCTTTAAGTTTTCTCTTCAGCATATGAAATGCATGTTCAATTGGATTCAGATCGGTTAAATGACTTAGCCAGTCAATAATTTAGTTACCGCTATTCGACCCTCCGGTCTTCATCGGGTCAGGTATACGCAGGTTTCCCTTCTTTTTTACAATAGAACGCCCAAATTGTGCCAGAAAATGGACCTCATTCTGTTACGGAACCACCAGACCCCTTGACTGTGACATAGACCCCCCACCCCCCCCCCGTTTATTAGCTGGATTGTTTATTATACCTTCCCCCCTGTAGGAACCTGTGAGCCTCAATGGCTTTATAACATGTGCTTATGATCACATTAGCAATAATATTGACTTAACTGCTTATCATGAATTAAAAGGTCGGCAATGGTGACAGAAATTTTCTCTGCTTTCGAGTTCTTGGCAGTGCGAGGAAATATAACTATAAAACGAACTAGGCCTGCAGTTTAACAAAGAGAGGGACAGGTCTTGATGTTTGGTGAACATCAATAATTTTAATAAGACACGTAGCATATTGTTGTTAAAATCCCTGTCTTTTAATGAAATTATTTGCTAAAATGCTTAAATAGGTTGAATAAAAATGAAATGTCAGCACTTTGCAAAGATAAAGTTTCTCAGTACATTGCTAAATTTGATTTTATTAGCCACAAAAGGCCATGGCCAAAGATGTATTGTTATTATTTATTTGTCATTTTAAGGTTATTGTCCACAAAAGGCCATGACTGATAAGGCATCTGTAATAACCACTTCAGAACTGTTTAGACCTGGGGAAAGTGCTACCAGATGACATCCAGCAATGAGGTTTTAACTGTGGTCATGAAATCTGCCACCCCACACACAGCCTATGGGAACACTATTATCCTGTGTTTCAGTGTTTTGTTTAGACATTTAGTGTCCGAATAAACTCCTTGAAATGGAAAGTTTCATTTCTGAGGAACTGTTTACATACAGCACAGCTGAGACAGGGTGGAACATGTACGGTATGTTAAAATGAGTGGGTCAAATCTAGTCAATAACAGGATATCATAACTGTGGTGTATAATAAAAATAACAATGGACTAACAAGATATTTATTTTATTAACATATTCAATATTCAAAGATTTTGTTAAAACAATAAAATATAGCCTTACAGTATAATAAAAATAAGTCAAATTTGATTGAAAAAATAGACAAAGCATTTAATAAGTTTCAGATACAAATACATTAATCTCAGTTGACATCAACACAATAATAGAAAGTCCTTAACATCAGTACGTTTTTCAGAAGTAGTTTACTTTGTATGTGTGGAGGGGTGGGGGGTGGGGTGGTGGGCAGGTTTGAGGTGTTTTGGTAATATATTCTAGTCATTTGGGGCTGTGAAGCTGAAAGTATTCATTGCTTAGTGTATGTTTGGAGTTTTAAAATTCCCATTCTCTGTTGCTCAGAGCCAATAATACCCACATTTCTTTTCCATTTTCTTTTTGTTTTCTGAAAACCAGTCCTGAAAGATTTTGGACACATTGCACTACAAATGATTGACGAAAAATTGGATAAAACACCTCATTTAACTTTCCTCTCAGGGTGAAATCCTAAAATGCAATCTGATAGGCTGTGGTTTTCTTGCCTCGGGTTTGTCCTGTTAGGTTAGCAACTAAATTATAACCATGGTCTTATGTTTCCTGCGTGATATGTTTAGCCATTCTTAAAACCTCACGTGATGACCAGCTTATTTTTCCAATCATAAAAGCTAGTTATGTTGCAGGTGCCGTGCATGGATTAAGCTGCGCGGAGTTTTTCGATGCCGAATACATGTATCCAGCAGTATGTATGCCCTCTGCCCTTCAACTAAATTTAGATAAACGGACATTCAAATTGTTTGCTAGGTATGGGATCACGTTATCTGTCAGTCAAAAGGTCATTGCTCAAATTGACCACTCTTTGACCACTTCATATGTGTTATTTGTAATTCATTTGCAGTTTGCCAATTGGACTTTGTTATCTGTAGAGTGTATGTAATCATGTCTGTTAAACTGTGATGGGATGACAATCATTTAACCAAGCTTTTTGCAGCATGTCCATTTTTTGTCTTCAGACCCTTTGATTGCCCTGAATAGCACTGGACGTGTTTTTTTTTTTTTTTAATGATTTGTTTCAGTTTGTTGACCAAAGCACACATTGTGATCACCGGGGAGTTTATTTGTAAGTTGGATCACTACTGCAGGGTGATATCCGTGTAGTCTGTTTTGGGGGCTGGACCTCATTAGTCGAACCTTTGCTCAAGCTTTTGCAATGTTTTCTCCTCCGTCACCTTTCCAAGGGCACGGGCGAACCTGGCAAAGCAGGCCTGTTGAGCTCCATTACGTGCCAATGGCATGTTTTACCATTTCATTTTACAACATGTATTTGTTGTGCTTTGTTTCCCGCCTCCTCTGAAGCACTGCATTGTGGGAAACTGGGGCCCAGCTAAGGGAAGGCATGGTCCAGGCCTGGCAGACTAAGTATAGTGCAGTGCTTGTTGTAAGCCCTGACAGCTGGACTGTGCTGTGCTTTTCCAGAATCGGGGGGAATAATTTAGATTGCACAGGGCTTGGCAGCTCACGCATGAATTTGTTCTTTAATGATCTACATCTCTTTTGTTGCAGAAGACCTTATATGGGCCTGGAGATGTATATTAAGCATATTGTGTGAACCAAACCCTCCTTTACAGACCTAAAGCAGTATAGATGTGACTTCTGGCCAGATCTCTGGTCCTGTCTTTGTTTTCTGAATCTTCTGTGCATTTTTCCCCCAGTTTACCACATTACTGTAGTTTGTTGTATAATTCTGAAATGACAGGGTTCATGTGTAACAGTCAATAATAGATGCAGCAATTGCCAGCAAATGAAATAAAAGATATGCTTTCTTACATTATGAATGGCATAGGCAACTAGATGACTGTAGTAAAGGCACATCCCAGTGGCAGGAAAAGATAGGGTTTGCAGAGTTTTACAAGTAAGTGCATTTAGGTTGCGCTACAAATGCGATGTTTATAGTGGGTGGGGAGGTACTTTGACGTAACAAAATAGGCTGACAAAGACCTTGCGTCAGTGTCTGCACCCCCCATTAGAAGTGGGTAGCACACACGGTGACCTGTACCAAATGCTATTGGTGGGTATGCTATTGTTTTCTCTGCTTCAAATGCAATATCCTGCTCCAGTCTGTATTTTTGATCTCACTTAACTGCCACGGGCTCCCTAGCCTTTTCGATTTTTGAGATGCAAGCCAACTGAGGCAATGAACGGGGCTTGTTTATCTCGGCGAAATTGCATGTTCTGACTAGTTAAACGTCCCTGCCTAATTACGGAGGAGAATGTTTCTGGTTCTTGGGAGGGAAATTATACGGAATCGCAGAGTAATCTGCCGTTTATATAAAGGACTGAAGTTCGAACGGTTTGGCGTCACCAGTAGGAGGTCTCTTGTGTTCTGTGTCACGGAGAGAGCGTTGGTTTCTGCAGGAGCAGCGATCCTCGGCGCAGTTGAAGCCTTTGATGTTGAGGTCCACCGGATAGGAGCTTGATACCCCACCTGCTCACGCAAAGGCTTTGAAGTGAAGGGTTTAGAATCTGCATCTTGTCGGTTGATCCAGGCCCTAATTCTGTGTTCATCGGCACTGCCTGATAAGACCTGGCAAGTCCAGCCTGCATTTCTGCAGGGATGGGGCAGAGCTGTGTGCGGTGTGCAGGATTTTCCAACTCGCATGAGTTGAGTATCTTGGGGAATTTTTAAATTTTATTTGGTGAGATGCTGCTTGATTTAAAAATCCTGAAAGGCTGATGGAACAGAAAAATGAAGTGGGCTATCCCAAGTGGTTGGAAAATTTTGAAAAAAGAGTGCAGACTGTGATTTTCACTATGCATTCTAAGGAGTAAAGTCAGTTTGTTTGTTTCCTCAGTTTTTCCTCCCAGTTATGAATTGGGGCCCCCCAGTGTGCGCGTAAGCACATGCATGCTGCTGGCTATTCCTTCTTTTATTATTGCAGCCCACCAGCTGAGTTGTGCTGTTATTGCACTGGGGGCCTGTGCTGCTCGTGTAGGTGGAGCCCTGGCAGTCCAAAGGTGCTGATTGATTGAGGAGCCCCTGTTGCTCTGTGAGACGGTGAATACCCCATTGACCACTGTCCCTTGGACTGCATGGTCCTCCTCGATTGGTGGTAGTTGGGGGTCGACCTTAAAGTGTTTAATCTCTCAGATGTACACACAATCTCATTTTAAACTATTTTTGATCATCTGAGTGTAAATCCGAAAAGCCTACAGTTCAGCCCGGGATTTGTTTATTGTTTGTCTGTTTGTCTGACATTTTTTGGACGTCCTGTTTTTCTTCTGTTATGAATCATAACTGCTACTCTTCTTTTCTCTCTTTGAACTATTTTCTCCTCTTTCTTTTTTTTTCTCCTCTCCTTCCCTGCATTCCCCCGTGCTTTTCCTTCCTCCCCAATAAGTCTCTGCCTGTTCTCGGCTGTTTCCCAGAACCCGTGAGCTTTTGGACTGACTCACTTGCCTTCGCTCCAACATCCTGTGCCAAGACATGTCTTACCTAATCACGACCAGTTGTGTACTACTAACTGTACCTTTTTAATTCTTTTAATCTTTATTCTTCCCACCAAAGGAATAGCCATTATGCTTATATCTTTATTTATTTATTTTTTTTCTCAGGAAAAACCGCGTTTGAACACCCAATTATTTTTTCGTCCCTTTTTTTTATTTGACAGTTTGTGTGTAACTGGGAGCGTCTACCCTCACGGAGTCAGGATAACGGATTTGTACCTCTGACTTGTAATTCACTAAAATGTTTCAGATGTCATTAATTTACGGTGGCATGATCCGAGTCGAACGGCCTCAACTTGCGTTCTTTCTGGTCTTAGACACGGCACGAAACGGGCCGCAGACCCATAACCTCAGGTGGAATGTGGGATAGAGGCATCTTCACTAAATCCACTTAAACGAAATGTCTCACGCAACGGTTAGAGAGTCGTTTAATCATCCCACTTCAGAAAGTCTTCATCTTTTGTTAATAAATCCAAACAAGCGTTGTGTTTATGGTACTCGCAGAGCTCAGCTCGCTGTTTAAATACCCAGAAAAGTAATGCTTTTCAAGTCAAAGTTTGAATACAAACAAGTAAAGCAGAACAGTTGAGTAGCCCATAACTTTTTTTAAAAATGAGAAACTTGGAAGACTTTGGTAGGGGAAAGAACACACACACACACACAAACAAATACAAAGCAGGAGAAACAGGGTCCAAACAGCCAGACCCAAAAAAAAGCTGACAAAAAACCAACTGTTCAAATTTAAACAAATCTCCCTAGGCAACCATCGACCTCTCCATAGCTAAAATGTCTAGAAATATGACCTCTTCTTTAAAAAAGATTCTTTGGTATAAGAAGTTGAACAAGACGCTGTATACAATTGTAAAATTTGTAAACTGGTGATCTAAATTCCTAACGGATGAAGAAATATTTTCCAAAATGTCCCAATCTAACTTTTTTAACTTTGAAAACATTGTGCCCTGTCCCATACAACAGTTACACTGAGAGGGGTGAGTTTTCATGTACGGATATAAGAAAAAGCAAAAATTTAAACAAGACCCTGCCTGAGTGGTGATCTAAAGAGTAACTTGCCAGCCGTTCTCATTCATGGCTAGTGTGTTTTGTTTTCAAGCTTTTCAAGATTGGGGGGGGGAGTTGTTATTGTATGATGTCAGAACCTTCAGTATGAGCCACTGGAAGTTGTTGCTTCTAGTTTCCATGTGTAGGAACAATGTGCAGAATCATGAAACCTGTGAGTGGGACCTCAGTTCTCGTCTATTACAGGCTGCATTTTGATTGGATATGTGAGACAGGATGGGCCAGTAGCTAGTTATATTGAGCATGCCATTTTTAGTAAGCCAAGATGCGTTGAATTATGTGTTCAGTGAATGACTTTTGAATAAGTGGGTAACCAACTACTTGCTAACATATTTTTAAATGGTCAAAACTAAACCGTGAGCTAAGGATTATCTGCATTTCTGGCTCATTTTTAGTCTGACCTATTGTACTCCGACACGTTAGTTCTGTCTCTCCAAACTTCTGTTCACCTTTTATTCTTGGAATCCTTTGGTTTTCATATCCACACATTTGAACCGTCTCTCATTTTTGGAGGTAGTGCTTATGGGTAAAGACCCCCCCCCCCCCTTGAATTTCCTTATTTGCTGTCATTTTTAACGCGATTCTTTTTCCTTCGGCTGCAGGGTGATGTGATGTGGCCTCGGTTTCACGTGTCGTGAATGTCTGGATGAAGTCAGTGTTTTGAATCAGATTGTGAAAATCGATGCCGGTTTCTGTTTGTTGTCCTCCCTCTCCATCATATCTGAGATATGTGTTGTCATAGATACCAGCAGAGCACATTTTTAATGATGTTCATATCTGCTCCTGGTCTCCTGCCCCCTGTGTTGTTGGCATTTTTTTTTCTTCCTCCTTCCTGCATGGAACTTTGTTTACTGATTAATTTCACATGGTGTCATGGTGATATCTTATACTGGACATGACAAAACTCATACTTGTACCCGCTAAGAAAATAAAGAGGTCAAAGGACTAGGACTGCTCTGGATTCTGTCCCATGTTTTGGCCATATATTTATAAACGGAGGCTTGGGAACAGCTTTCAGTCAGGCAGTGTGTTATGCACTGTACAATTATGGGAGGAATATAGCCATGATACTTATGCATTCTGGTCACTCAAATATGAAAGCCATCGTTTCGCTTTATGTGTCGTGCTGAATATCAGCAGTCAGCATATCTCTTGTAATGTAGAAGCCACTCTTTCGTCTGTCCTGCTGTCCTTCTCCGTTTGAGGCATTTATAGTTAGAACTGTCCCAGCTGTTAACCCCTGATAAAAAAAATTAAAAAGACACTGCTTCTCTGCACATGTGTGTGTGTGTACGTTCAGTTATACACTCTGGAACGGGTGTAGTGTGGGCCGGCACATTGTGTCTGTTATCAGCGTGAGGCAGCCTCCTCAGTCTGGAGCCATTGTCAGCACAGAGCAGTGTATCGCTGTGAATCCCCACCGCAGCTTCCTGCTCGGAGTGACGCGTCGTTACTCCAGAAATATGGACGCAGGCCGGTATGTGCAGGGGGTGCCCCCCCCCCACACACACACACACACACCCCCCCCCCTCTTTTTTTTTAGTATCCAGCCGGGTCCTTGCGGCTGGTTGTTCTGTTGTTCCGAATATTTTTTTAGTGACTTAATTAGCACGGTCAGCTGGTCACATGACTTCAGCCGGGACAGGCCTCCAGCTGTAAACGCAGAATAATACAGGCTATATTGATTTTTTAAGTTTTTAATTTTTTTTTGACCAGAACAACGCAGGCTCGTATCTTGCTTGGAACACTGTCGTGGCGTCCTTGTAAAGGCTGCACTATACAGGGCTGAATGAGAGTTTGGTAATTTGTCAATCCTCAGATTTATTTGCACAGTGTTGTACGCCACATTGGAATTTCAGTGGCTCTTTATGCTGCCATTTCTGGCTTTTTCCAACCTTTGTTTGTAGTCGTGCGCCAGCTGTGTCTGATCAGGATGAAGCTAGTTTCACGTGATTGGGCATTTTCTGCCTCGATATAACGACAGGAAGAAAAACTGTTTACATGTAAGTCCATTGCAGGCAGTGGCGCTCGTATGTTTTGATAGAGGAATTTACTTTTGGGGAGAAAACATGCCATTTGGGACAGTGATATTTTTGGCTTTTTTTTTCTTGTTTGGAGGAAGCACCCCCTTGTGGTCCCTGTGTCGAACAACTAAAAATGGAAATGCACAAAGTAACCGGAGACCTGAAAATAGAGCGGGTTGGACGTTGTGTTCCATGCATGCGTGGACAGTCGCGAAAGATGCTGACGTTGTCCTTCTGAGCGAGGAATCTTACTCCTCCCACACGAGTGCCAAACCTCTCCCAGTGCGGTCTCTCAGTTTCCTGCCCTGTTAATTTGATGGGCTGGGATTCCCTGTCTGGTTATAGCTCTGAGTTATGACCCGTGACTCATTATTTACGCCACAGAAACTGCAGAGTATGGCGAGACGTTGAGTTCAGGTGGAACTCATAGGAAGTATTTACGTTGCTGCAAAACAGAACAGAGTTTTTGTTTAGAGCCCATAGCCCTTCTGTTTAATTAATCTTCCCTACCAGATGTGCTTTATCTTCGTGATTATCTTTTGGGTGTTCCTTTTCGGCATGCCTTCGAAGGGAATGCTCTGGAAATCTGCAGCAGCACTCTGCGAATAAAAGGAAGGCTTTGAATGCTGCTAGAATTGAGGGAAAATACCCTAATCGCTTCAGTATTTAACGTGCCAAACATTATTGAGATACTGTACGTCTGCACCTTCTCCTGTGTATGCTATCAGCATTGCCGTTTTGCATTTGTGTTTTGGTAGGTAAAGGCCTTGTCAGAAATGAGTGTATTTGCATTTTTGTAGTTATGTTAATAGATTAGGATGTGCGTCTTGCTTGCACTGTATTGCTGTGTTGTGTGTATGCGTGCAGTACAGTTAATGCAGTCCTTTGATCCCGTTTCAGAAAAGCTGTACAACTCCCAAGGACCAGAACTCAGAAGATCCCTGTTTTCTTTGAAGCAGCTTTTTCAGGTACAACAAAAAAGTTCTGGCTTAAACATTCATTTTTAAATTGAGATACAGAAAACTGCAGAGGAAATAATTCTGTCCTTTGACCTTTTGGCCCTGAAACTTGGTTTCCCGAATATGAAATGAAGGAAATGCATACCACGCATTCCACACATAGAAATCGAGCATTGGACAGGCACACAGTTATAATGGTTTGAAAGATAAAGAGGATATGAAGATTACTGTTACGAAACTGAGGCCATTACCCTGTCTGTGTACTGTGCTTGTTCTGCAGTGTGATTACATGCATCCTCTTGAGCTGCGTTCAGCTCAGGGGGTCAATGGTCACAGTCCTCGTCTTGCTGCTTTCAATAAAATCCCCCATCTCATAAAGTGCAGCGCTGCGTGCTCTTAAATCCTGGCTTGTTGTTTGTATGTCAGATGTTGTCACTGCCTTGTTGGGGGGGGGGGGGGGTGTAAGTGGATGAACAAGAAAGGAAACACTATTTGATGTGCATGACAGCAGCCGGGTCTGTTCTGAATTTGCTGCACAAATGTTCCAGGAGATGATTTACGCTGTTTGGATTGTTTTCCTGTGTCACTCTGGCTTACACAGATGCTCTGTCTCTCTTTCTCTCTCTCTCTCTCTCTCTCTCACACACACACCCACATACACACACACTGAGAGCTACTTTACGACTTAAGTTTTCTTTGCTTCAAAACTATTGCAACATGATGAAAGAGAATTACACGATATGGCAGTGATCTGCCCGTTAGTGATTTAAACTCTTTAGTACGTTTAGCTTTAGACTACGAGCTCTTGAACCAGTTTGTATTGCTGTCTTTGTGTGTCCATGTGTGCGTGTGCACGTGCGTGTGTGGGTGTGTGAGAGAGAGAGAGAGAGAGAGAGCGAGCGAGAGTGTGTGTCTGTGTGTGAGGTCACTTTATGGCTGTTATCTGTAGTTTCAGTGTTAAAGCGAATTGATAGGTTTTTATTGTGTTTACGGATTCCTGCAGGATGACAAAGACCTGGTGCCGGAGTTTGTAAATTCCGAAGGGCTCACCTGCTTCATCAAAGTGGGCTCGGAAGCCGACCACAACTACCAGAATTACATCCTGAGAGGTACGACTCCAGTGGGGTCCTCCAGCCCGGGACTGCGGTCGTGTGTAGGAAGCGATCGATGGTTGGGGAACAGGATATATTTTTGGATTCTGTTGTTATCCATGGCAAAGCAGAAGGCACTGGTGGGCCGGGGTTGTGAAAGTGCTTTTATTTATTTATTTATTTTAATTTTTTAATTTTTTTTTTTTTTGAGCCGTCCTCTGGAAAATTGTCAGTGGCTTACTTTAACACTTATCATTTTTTGTGTATGTTATATGGCAGTGTGAAATTCACGCTTTTTTTTTTTTTTTTTTTTTTTTAGTTTGGGAAAATGTATTTGAATATGAACCGTAAATGGTTTAGTTGGACATGACTAGCGTGCATAGAATGCATCGCCCAAATGAGGAATATTTATGAGTGCCCCTCCTAAACACCTTGCCTGGGCATAATTGTTTTTTTTTTTTTGTGTGCGTAACTGGTGCTGCCTTTTTAAACTCTGGGTCGAAACTGTGCGGAAGGTGTGGCTGGTTCCGCAGCGACCCTGAGCTGCAGAGCGTGACTCACGAAAAGGCCGCTGACTACTAGAATTTACCCAAAAAAAATTCTATGAAATCGAAACGGTGGCGGTCATGCGGTCAGTGCCTGCCCTTTTATGGTTTTTAAACGCCACGCCCTGTTTTGCGTCCGCCAGCTCTCAGCCAGATCATGCTGTTTGTGGACGGGATGAACGGGGTGATCAACCACAACGAGACCGTGCAGTGGCTCTACACGCTGAGCGGGAGCTTGGTGAGTCTGTCGAGAAATCCACCACAAAAACCACCCCCCACCCCCCCCAACCCGACGCCATTACGGCTCCCCCTGCTTCCAAATCACGCCACTCTGAAACGGGGAACAGAAACGCGCAGGTGCGAAATATGGCACCGATATGAAACGGAATGAATGAGAGCGCTGAAGAGCTGAAAGAAATGAGAAGCCCCTGGAGGAGCACTTTGGTTGGATGAGAGATTAAATATGGGCTTCGGAGGAATTCACTGAAACGTGAAGTGTAAAAACAAGAAAAGAAAAAAAGGAAAAAAAAGAAAAAAGCAGTTGCATTTTTCCGGTCTTAATAAACCAGTTGTTTCAGTTCCTTTTTCTGGGAAATATGTCATTCACTCATTTTACTACGTGACATTGACCTTAATATAACTTTTAAAATATTTGAATGATTACACGTGTACATAATATTGTCGAGGTAAATAGTAATTTCTTTGAGTGTTATAAATATACTTAACATGGCTTTTTTATGGCAGTGTGTCTGTTATGTGCTCAGAAAAGTGACCACACATTGTTAATCCGGGTAGTTGGCAGAAATAAGAACATGCAATGTTGCCAACTGCATTTATACACTCACGGATAACTCTCTTGCTAGTTTTGTGGTACCATTTTTTGTCACTTTTTGTGCAGTAGTGCTTAAATGCTTCACCTGCTCAATTTAATGAGGTGTTGCAGCACCATCTTGTGGAGAAGAGCTGTAACTGCGTTCTTAAACCCTCTCGTTCGCTCTGTGTCCCTGGCGATTTTTAAAGTCGCGGCTTGTGGTGAAGACGGCGCTCAAGCTGCTGATCGTGTTCGTGGAGTACACGGAGACCAACGGCCTGCTGCTCATCCAGGCCATCAACGCCGTCGACGGCCGGAGGGGTGAGTGTCTGATATTAGAAACGCGCCCACCCAAAAAGCCAACCTCAGCTGTACTGGTTCCTGTGATCTGGAATACGTTTGTGTGAGTGTCCGTGTATGTGCTTCCCCCCCCACCCCCCAGGGGTGAAGCCTTGGGCCTACCTGACGGACATCTTGGAGGAGAAAAATGGGTCAGACAGCGAGCTGCTGGTGTATACCATGATGCTCATCAACAAGGTACGCCACTGTATGGTACCTTCTACCTCCCCAGTGACCTAACACACACTTATTTAAGTAAAAACATACTCCTAGAATGGGGACAAACGCTCCCCCTCCCCACACTGATGTTAGATCGCTTTCTGCCCTGTAGGTTTTCTCTGACTGTTTAAGCAGTTTGAGTAGTCAATGTGTGGAATAGCTTACCAGGTCATGTAGTAGAGGAAGACACTCTGGGGATTTTCAAGACTAGGCTTGATACGGTATTAGATACTACCTAGTATGTAGGTAATCAGAGCACTAGGTACAATTTAGTCAGGAAAATGGCAAGCATTTTTGGGCTGAAGGGCCTGTTCTTGTCAAGTTGTTTTATGTGCGTGTGTGTGTGTGTGTGTGTACACGTGCGTGCCTGTGTGTGCGCGTATGCATGTGTGTGTGCGTGCCTGTATGTGCATGTGCGTGTGTGTGAGAAATTTGTAACCCCCTTGCCTGTTCTTGGACTCAGACTCTGGCAGCGCTTCCAGACCAAGATTCCTTCTATGACGCCACTGACTGTCTGGAGCAGCAGGGCATGGAGGGCATCATGCAGAAGCACATGAGCAACAAAGGGACTGAACCAGACCTGAAGCAGCAGTTCACCATATATGAGGTAGGCGCTGTCCAAAGTCAAAAGCGTGAAATGAGCAGAACCAGGTTTGTGGCATAAATTACCATGGTCGAAAGTCTGTACCACTTTTCTTTTTTTTGTGCTGGGTAGCATGATCTGGTTCATGTCATCTGTTTTTCTTCGAAAAGAAAGAAAAATAATTCATAAATAGAAATGTGAAATAAATAGATAAATATTTCGGTGCTGTATCGCAGACCTGTTTATAAGGTAGTAAAAGGAAGCCCTTAGACCTCGGTTACTGCTGGTTTTTCCACCCTCTCTTTATCTGGGAATCATGTGAAAACAGTCTGTTCAATCATTAGCACAAATCGTTCAGTAAAGTACCTGGCAGAAAAGAAAACCAGGGCCGAATTTAGATTTGAGGTCCAGATTTGTGTATGCATGCCTCAGGCTACGGTTTATTGCATACAAGGAATTGTTCTGTAGTAGCATTTCTGTGTTTGAAATAAGAATACAAATATACAACAATGTAGCTAGTTTTGCATCTCTCCATCTCAATCTGTCAGTCACAGAAGGGGTAAATGAATACAAAGCATGTGTCTTTCACCCAAAATTTTATAAATATGTGGACGGTATATTTATTTTTGTCTTTCTTTCTTAATTGATTGACTTTAGGGCCGTTTCCACAGATTTGCCCCACAGTTTTGTTTTAGAAGATAAAATGCCATTAGCCGATTCAGCCGTGAACGCTTGCCCGTCTCCCTTATGTCCAGAATGCTCTGAAGTACGAGGATGGAGAACTGGACGTGGCGTCGCCCTACATCCGGAGAGAGCGCAGGAAGGTCGCGTCAATCCAGGAGGAGGTGAGGAAGAGCAGGAGGTCGTCCGGGCAAAGCCTCCCTGACGTGTCGCTGACGGCCAGCTCCCCCTCGTCGGAGAGTCCGACTTTGGGAAAGAGGAGCCCCGGACTGGCCCTGACCTCCTCCCCTCAGGTGTTCGAGCCCCCGTCCCCGGATCCGGCCACGCCCACTTCCAGCTACTCCGACTCTGGGTCTCAGAGAGCCTCCCCCGTCCTGTCGCCGGTGCCCGGCAACGGCGCCACGGCAACCGACCAGGAGCAGAACCTCTCCTCGAGCACGTGAGTGACTGTGCTCGCGTGCTCTGCCTCACGGGACAAACTGCTGCTCCCTTGAGTGTGCGTGTGTGTGTGCTTGTGTGCGCGTTCGCATGCGCGTTCATGTGCGTGCATGCGTGTGTGTGTGCACATGCATGTGCATGTGTGTGCGTGTGTGTTCGCGTGCGCGTGCGTGCGTGTGTGTTCGCACGTGCGTTCGTGTGTGTGTGTGTGTGTGTGTGTGTGCGCACACACGCTGCCCACGCATGACTACCACTGTGCCCACAAGCTTAAGCTCACTGCCTTAGGGTCTGATCAACTCAGGGGAGGAGATGCACTGAAATGTGAGAATCGGTTTTAGCTGAATCTGTATGCGGAGAAAGGCCAGCGGGGAAGCTGATAGAGAAGGAGAGGGAAGTGAAGTGTATTTCATGGGATAGCATTTTGTCCTCCTTTCTAGGAGACTCTGGATTTAAATAGTGTCTTTCAAGGTTGTGCGTGATATTGTAATTTATCATTGTACCCAACCGGGCAAAAGAAGTTCCCATGCGGGAAAGATAAAGTATTTTCAAAGTCAGAGATGGGGCAAAATGAACAGTTAAGAAATTAAAGAAAAAGACAGACACCTTACAGGTACCTCCTCTTCATTTTGTAGCTTTAGTGTATGTCCTGCATATTTTCATCACTGTGGCCAGTAAACAGAAAGTCCAGACATAAAAGTTTGGGATATTTGAAATAGCGTTATGTTAACTGTGTATTAGGATAGTTGGAGGGTTTATGTTTTGTGTATGGAATTGCGGCTTATTATATCATATATTTTTACTTTTGGATTACTATATTGGGTAGCCACCAGAGATTGAACATAAACATACTTGTGTTTTAAAATGGTTGCACGTTTTCCTCAGGATTCCAGTGTGTCAGAAACCAATAAAGCTTATTTATATAGTCTCTCTGCCTCTTCGACTGCCACACAATTTTAATGTGGTAGGGGAAGCTGACAGATGTTGGGCTGAAGTTATTTAGTTCTTGTTTACACAGCGGGCCCTCCAAAACATAATTGTGAGCGCAACGTTTCTGCATGACTGGTAGAGCTATTGGGGTTAGCTGTTTCTGCTATTAACCCGGTGGCCATACGTACTGAAAGAACCCAGTAATGTTTTCAGTGTCTGTAAATACAAAACTCCTATCTCTGCTGAAGTCTTTATACTGGAAATTACTGGAAGCATTTTTTTTTTTTTTTTTTTTTTTTTTCTTCTTTGTATCAGCACGGTCAACTGTCCAACAACGATGCCATTTTATTCATTGGCTCTACTGCTAGAAAAGCCTCTACTTTTGGTTATTTATAAAGCGAGACTTGAAACGGTCTGACCAGTGTAATGTTCTGTGAAAACCGTGATCTGGGGGACGAAAACCGCGCCTAATAATCCTGAAATGATTCGATCGTTCAGTACGTTGCACTGTGCATTAAAGTAAATTTAGTCAAGTCATCACCGTATGGAGGATGACGTTCGTGGATGACGCTCATCTCATTGACGGTTTTAATAAAGGACTATCATCTGTAAAAAAATCGTCTGACCCTCACAATGGCACAGTTACTTCATTACTTCCTGCTTTGTCATGCAATTTTGGAAAATACTAGTTCATGACTCATTGATATTTGGAACAACGCATATATGCATCATCTTGTTTTTAACTTTTTCTTATTGTCTGGTAATATCGGGAGTTGGTTGAGCCGTCCTATCTTTGTTTAGTCATTTACACGTGGGGTATAAATCATTTTTTTTTTTTTTGAGTCATTTCCAGATCACTTGGAGTGCTTGGAGTTTTTGTCTGAGTCACCGTGTTATCATTGTGGTCATGTCAACAGCTGATCTTAATGTGAGAATTTTATTTCATTAAAGTGAAAAAATCTTATAATGTCATTTCAAAACATCTCAAGACTGAACACGGATAATAAGAAATGTACATAACTGATAAAAGTGTTACAGTTTGTATTCTTTTTAATAAATCGCCATGGCATGTCAGCATGGGGTTGAGATGAAAGGACAGGTGGCAGATATTCATGCGTCTTATTTATTCATGAAGCAGATGCTTCCTGAGATTCTCAGCCTTAGTTGTAAGTGTTTTTCCGTCCGACAGAGAGACTGTGTTTTCAGAAATTTGAATAATGTTGCGATGACCTCGCCACAGTGTTGTATGAATGTTATGCGGTAGTTGGGTGTGCTCCAGCAACAATTCTCTAGTTCTTGAAGGACCAGTTTTGGGACTTTACAGATTACCTCCTTTGTCTCTCTGCAGTGTACAAGGGCTTCTATGAGCTTTTGAGCAGAGACTGTAACTCAAACTACTAGAGAGGAACAGCTTGTATATGCTTCCTGGTCAGTAGATACTCGGCACACCCAAGTTAGCTGGCTGTATGGGGTAAACATAGATGGGGGAAAGGTGCTATACGTATGTCTTGTTTTTGGAATCATATCCATTGTGTCTTTAGGCACCATTGAGATGTCATGAATAATGTGCAGTGTGGAAAGTCCTGAGGTTGCTGTCTATTGATGACAGTACAGGAAATGATTGTATTCCTTTTATAGACAAAATGCACATAAGGAGCTGAGCGGTTATTCATTCCCAGGGTTTTCAATATGTAATTTCCCAAAAAAATGATATTGCAGTACCTGTGTGATGTCGTAATTTAAGTAAGCAATGCTTGTAAGCGTTATTAGAATGTGTATTTTCCATGTCTCCCCGTGTGTTCCATGTGGTCTCTGTGAGTCATGAGTTTTCCGACATTGTCCCGGAGGAGGCCGTGAGACATTCCCGGCCTGGAGGAGGGATTCGGGAGCGTAAATCTCTCGGAGAACAGAAACGCCACAGTGTTCTTTTAGCGCTCTACAGGCCGGGCGAAGGGCTAGCCATCTAAGGAAAACGTGCCATTTGTAGGATCCGAGTAGCTATCTTTCATGTAAGTTGTAAGTCGTAACTGGAGTTGTAATTTGTAATTCATGTTGTAAGTGTCTCGGTGGGAAATTTATTTAGTTTTGTTCTTGTCATTGTGGTAATGGGGTTTCAATGGACGTAAACTTATGAATTCCATTGCTGCGGATTTTGTTTGTGAAGATGGTTGTGTTTGAAATATCCAAGTGCATCTCTAGTCATGTCAGGGGGTTTTATGTTTGCATAATTTACTGATCTCAGATACCAATTTTTTTTAAGTTCATTTTTTTGAATAGAAACTAAAGTGTATATGGGCTGTTGGAAGAAGTATCGCACCATTGCATTTAACTGAAGTGAAGCAGGTATACTCGGTGAGTACAGGACGAAGAGGATGAGGAAGACGAGGCTTAGCTCCTGAATTGAAGGAGAGAGCGGAGCAGAGCAGGAGTCTACAGGCAGGACATAATGTTTACACCAGAAACCATATGCAGTGAATGAGGTGAACAGGTAAAGGAGATGAAGGGAAAGGTAAAGAAAAGGGGGGTGGGGTGGCGTGGGGGGGGGGGGGGGTTGGTGCTGGGTCTAGGGGAACCAAACTGAAGGTCAGGGTCTCATCTCCATCCGGGTGATTCAGTGAGAGAGAACAGCGCTGATCTTGGATGAAGGTCCAGAGCTGGAATGGTGCTCTGAGTCATGTGCATGCCTGAGGTCTACGCTGTGATTTAGTTTGGAATGCGCATGTTATGCCGCGGGTGACTTAGTCCGATGTTGGATGTTTGTAGATCGTCAGGTATGTGACGTCCGCTGGCATTCCATTCTGAAAATACTGCAATTGCCACATGCCTTTCTAAGTATAGCCCTGTAAAATAATAACAAAAAAAATGCATGTTATTCATTTGACAAACCCAACATATATAAGTGGGAAGCAAATATTGTGCTTGGAACCTGTTTCTCTTGAGTAGATCAGCAAGAATCCTGTCCCTGAATTGTGTCAGACACGGAAGAGTTTGTGCTTGTGCCTATTTGTTTCTGAGCAGTTACTAGTTTAGTTGACTGTCAGCTACTGCAAAAGAAAGCCTGGCATTTGACCAGTTATTGAAAAAATGGTGTATAATCCACTTTGTGAATTATTTATCTTATATGCTTTTGCGTTGACATCATGAGTCACTTTGTTAAATTTGTCTTATTTCTGTTGCTAAGCCTAATGTTTATTTTATATTTGTCTTCAGCTGTAGAGAGTAGACTTCCACTAATCTGCTGTGTCGGCAATGCTCAATTCAGCTGCTTTGGCTTGATGAAGTTTTATGGAAATTATGTTTTTAACGCTTTTGAAAGTTATCTTTATACGGAACAACTACATATTTATACTCGAGTGGGGAAACGAATTCCACACATTTCAAGACAAAAATCTGTTCTGCTGTATTTTAAACTAAGGTATGTGGTCATTGTCTGCACAGCTTTGTCACGGGTGATCTGTTTTCTCTTTCTTTTCTTCTCCCTCTTCTTCTTTAAGCATGCCCATCTCTGGACTGCAGTGAAATCACTTTTAGAATGCTTGCATTGCATTGTGGGTCTCGTTCTTAACCTAACCTTCTCTCCTCACGTAACCATTCATCAAACGCTTTTTCTCTCACTGTCCTGGTCCTTCCATTAGGGGGCGCTCTTTCATCAGTCATTATATGTCTCCTTCGGGAATTTCTAGAAGGTCGAGGTTGTTTAAGAAGGCGGGGTCAATAGCCGAAGATCCTTCGCCAACCTCCAGCAGGTCTGTAAATCATTCTATTGCTTTTTGTTCATACTGCACCTCTAACCCTTTTGCAGTCTAATCTCAATACATCATTTTTAATTCTTGCTCAAGTTCCTTCTTCAATTCATAAAACATTTTAAAATATTACAGGTGTGTGGTGATCAAGTTTTGTAAATTATCTGAATAATAATCTGGCGATATTAGATTATGGCCTGTCATACAATAATAGTTCATGGTCACAACACTTTAGACCCTTGTACCTTGTTGGGACATGAATGTTTTAGTTGTTTCTAGGAGGGCAGATTAGCATTTCCTTCCCTGATGTGGCTTTTAAGAGCTCTCTCCCTTTCACAGTTGAAAGGCTTTCGTGAAAAAAGAAAAAAAACAGTCCATCAGTTCTTACCCTGATATTGTTATCTTGGCAGAATGTCTCTACTTTAGCACAAAGTGCCAACTTTAAACATCTCTGTGATTTTTGCTGAGCTTGGAGTACCTCCAGATCTCACCCTGTTAAATCATTAAATCAAAAGCCTATTGATACAGAAATGTGAACATTTCATGATTCTAAGAAGACATTCAAATTCTTCTTTATTGAACAAAATGGATCAAAGGAAGCTGTTAAGTCTCCTGGCAAACAAAATAACAAGAAAACAAAAAAACAAACAGTTGAACAAATTTAAGCAGCATTTGCCAACTGAAATCAAAATGGTATGAATTTTAAAAAGTAGTAGTACTGTCTTAAAGTGTTAATAAACACTTTGAACCAAATGGAATTGGTGCCTATTTAAATAAATAAATAAATAAATTATTAGCCTGCATTTTTACTGACTATAATTTTTATAGCTGTTTCAGTCACTCATTTCACTCCGGTCACACAATTGATTTTATCTTGTATTATAAATGAAAATGGATATAAATTAGCTTGCCTCTCTAGTTCCTCTGGGCTGGTTGTATATCTGGAAAGCTAATATTCCAGTGGTAGATGCCTGTTTGTATCATCATAGAGACGTTTCATCACAGTGATATTATTTCTGTCGTAGCCTGAGCGTATGTAGCCCTTTTTCTTAATGTTGAAGTGCAGCAAAGCTGTAAGATTATCCTTGGAATAAGCAGTCCAGTACAAAACATTCCAGCTGTCTAGTACAATGTCAGTCACACGCACATGCACTCACACGGACACACAGTCATGAGCACGCGCAAACACACACACACACACGCACCCGGGCACACACGCAGAAACACAAGCTTGCAGTGACACACTCGGCTAAGGGCCCATTGTATGCAGGAGGGCCATTTGATTGACAGGGCTGACAGGAGGAAACACTGTTGTCTGGAGACACGGAGCTGCAGCCGCTGCCCCGTCACTGCCTTGGCTGTGTCTCACTCTCTCTCTCTCTCTCTCTCTCTCTCTCTCTCTTTCTGTTTGTGTGTGTGTGCGCGCATCTGTGTGTGTGTGTGTGTGTGTGTGTGTTTTCGCCTCTTGTTCACAGCTCGTCTCCCACAGACTTCGCTCCCCCAGAGAACCAGTCCCGACCGCTCTCCCAGCAGCAGCAGGAGCAGCAGCAGGAGCAGGAGAAGTCTGAGGAGAAGAGTGTCTTCAAGTGAGTACCCTCTACCAGGGGGCTTGTGGGGCTAGTTTGGGCTACTGTGAAGAGTACTGATTGGGTGTGTAGCAATTAACTACGAAAATAAGGAGGTTAGACCAGCGTGACCACGTTTTGGTCCCCCAAATGGCTGGAGAGCGATTACATTTTAAGCTGGTGAGTTTACCTGGAGGGCAGTGGTCCGTTCTCCTGAAGCAGGCTGGCAGTCAGCACCTAATCCTGATTGTGAGTTAACGCAGCGCTGATAACATTACTTGTCATCTTGTTCTGTCCGTTGGGCGGGACTGCAAAGCTTGGAGCACTTCAAAAGTCACCATGTCTTGAAAACTGCTCATCATTTCCTGTAGACTACCCTAATCAATAGATAAAATGACTTCTTTCTATTTCTTTAAAAAAAAATTTGTTTTCCCTAATGTTAACTGAGCTTTTAAATATTACTTTAAATTTACATTTTAGCTCTTCTCTTTTATATATTGGTCTATTCTGTTTTTTTTCTTCTGCTGCCTGTTAACATCTTGTTACCTTTAAAAAAACGAACTGGATTTCAGCCTTTCTGTTTCACTGATAGCTGTTTCCTTCTCTCTTCTGTTCCCTCATAACGTTTGGCTGGAATCCTAATCTCTTTCCTTGCTGTTCTGCCTTCCAACATTCCTGTCTGCTTCAAAACTCTTGCCTTTTACAGACTGCACCAAACCGACGCCGTTTGGTAAGTAACAACAGCCAAGAAATGTGGCTTTTGGAGGTGCTACAGTGTTAAATCATCATGAAAGCTAGTCATTTTGGGTGTGAGTGAAAGACGAGCGATTCAAACACCAAGCCACTTGCACAGCAATCTCTGTGATAACAAGGAGTAGATCACTTCAACCTGTTCAGCTGCTCACAGCTCACAGGGGCGATTGTAATAAATCAGCTCTGTTCGATTTAGTTTAGTCTGGAATCAGTAGAAAATCTGAAAATGTGGAACCTAAACTCCACAGTTAATTAAGTGCAGTTTTCTCTCTCTGATCTGAATCTGTTCTGTACACTGCTCTTCACATACACTGTGCTCTTACCCTCCCTACCTTCCATTCCATTGCTTATTTCTCTTTCCTATCTGACATAAGAGGAGTGTTGGGAAGTTGCTTTCATTCATGTACAAAAACAGGTGGTTGCCCACAGCTGGTTTTAACCGCTCACCTTTAGGGCTGATGGTACACAATGGATTGTTTAGCATTGGCATCCCGTGAAAATGATTTCCTCTGTGTAAAAACAAATTGTCTGTCTGCAGCCCAGAGATGTGTAATGTAAATATGGACAAGCCGGTTCTGAGGAAGTTTGAGTAAGTATGGAGCAGCGGCTCGTACGCGGGTGCGAATTCCCTGCATGGCGTCGAGGAAACTGGGGCTATCGTTGCTTCTGGGGCTGGGAGCCTTGTGCCTTGTGGTGTCTGACTGGTGGATGGACTTAATTTGGGATTTGCACGTTGTCGTTACCCGAGTGGGATCGGATGCACATGCACAACACCCCGTGTCTGTTTGATCTGTCCTTGAGAAGTAACGAGCCAATGCATGGGTTGCGTTTCAAAGAACCCACTGTACATTGTGAGTTCCAGACCCTGAGACTGAAGTGAATTTGGAAATGAAATGTATTTTTTTCTTCTTTTTTTTTTTTTGCATAGCATTGAACGTTTATGGAGAAAGAATACATGTTAAGGATAAACTGAGGGAAGGAAACTCTACAGCAAATACTAGGTGTACATATATCTTAGACTAAAATGACATTCATAACTTTAATTTTATCTGCAGTACCCTTGTATTTATTTCATTTATAAAATGGCACGGTTTGTACTTGGCGTGCCAGACTGCATGTACTACTAGATTTATTCAATCAAGGATAACCGTTAGGATCATCATGTTTATCAGGCTACATTATAATGGAGGTTTTTTTTAAGGAGAATAGGATAAATTATATTTTATTATTTTACATTTATCCAATATATCTTTGTAACACTAGTTTTGAACAGTGCAGCCTGACCTTCAAGCTGCCGTCAGTCTAGCATACATAATCTACTTGGTATCACTCATTAAAGAAATCATTAAACTGTTAAAAAAAAGTGCATGGCAGGAAATATAATCAGTAATTATTTAGAATGTACCTAAAAAAACCCCCAAAAAATCAAAAACCTTTTAATAGAGTTACCCATATTTTTGCAGTGCTCGGAATGAGGAAGCAAAGAAGATGCATGTGTATTCTAACCTGTTACTGTCAAACGTGCTCTTTTTGAGAACAACCATCACTGTTAAAAAGTGTGTGTGTGTGTTATTTATTAATCGCCATTTCAACAGATACAGACCAGTTCATACTCCCATCATCACACTGCAATGTTTTATTTCTGGCTTTTTTGAGATGCTGGGGCTTTTCTTTTGTCCAATCACAATTGTTTCCAACAATGAAATTAAATCGGCTGGTTTTGGATGAGTGTTATGGAGATGGGCTTGGCTTCTTTGCTGGTGAGAGCTCGACGTGGGGAAAACTTGCTTTTGTGGTGGGGCTGCAATGTGTGTTATGCTGTGGGGCAGTGGGTGATTGTGAACGTGAGCTTCATGGCTGTATACTGTGTTACCACAAATGTACACTACCCTCAAATGGACGGTCTACACTTAAAGAGGGTTTTCTGAGGTAAAGTCTGTGGTGATTATTCACAGGAATATGGTAATGAATAATGGTCTGTTTAATGGGAAAGGCATCATCTTTGAGTGTATTTCCCTTAGGATTGTAAGTATGCAATCAATCACTGTCATGAAAACAAAAATCAGCTTCACTGTCACATACAGCAAATGAATGCTTTGAAGAGTGGGTTTTTTTGGAATATTTTTTCAAAATTCTAAGTCAGTGTTCTAGAACGTCATTGTTCTCAGTAACCAGTAGCGGTCGTTCCGTCAGCATTAGAATGTTCACTGAAGAACATTCTAATCACGTATTTGTGATCTTACACCTTTTAGAGGGTTAAATTCTGCAAGCGGGGGCTTTGACGGTTCCTTCTTGGGGCTGTCGGGCTTGGGTTAAGGTTTTCGACGGCGTTTTTGTCGTCGCGCTGAAGGTGGGGGTGTGTGTGGCGTAGCGTCCGCTCGCGTCTCACCCCGCGCCTGTGCCACCTTCCCTTCCCGCAGAGGCACCTTCCTGCGCAACCTGGCCGCCACCCAGTGGGAGAACAGGAAGAGGCGGTCCTACCACAGAGCCCAGTCCGAGGACCGACCGGCCGAGGAGGAGGGTGTCCCCTCGGAACCTAAAGCGCCCTCCCCCACGGAGACTGGTGCTGGCGACGACCCTGAGAAGCAGCCCGTCCCCCAGTGTGAGTTAGACCCTCCCGTACAGTACATTTACACTGACCCTGCCGTACATTTACACTGACCCTGCTGTACAGTTACACTGACACTGCTGTACATTTACACTGACCCTGCTGTACATTTACACTGACCCTGCTGTACATTTACACTGACCCTGCTGTACATTTACACTGACCCTGCCGTACATTTACACTGACCCTGCTGTACATTTACACTGACCCTGCTGTACATATACACTGACACTGCTCTACATTTACACTGACCCTGCCGTACATTTACACTGACCCTGCCGTACAGTACATTTACATACTGACCCTGCTCTACATTTACACTGACCCTGCCGTACATTTACACTGACTCTGCTGTACATTTACACTGACCCTGCCCTACAGTTACACTGACACTGCTGTACATTTACACTGACCCTGCCGTACAGTACATTTACATACTGACCCTGCTGTACTGAGTACTGAAAAGCACTGTTATCCATCATGGCAAACCAGCCAAACTGGCAGGTTAGTTGGTAAATTCTGTGATTTATTCCCTGCCGTCTTTAAACCCTCCCTCAATTACACGACAACCAAGCTGTACAGCTATACACTGTAACAAGTGCATGTTGTATTCATTTGTCACATAAGTATGTCTCTTCTTTTCACAATTACAGTATGTCTCTTCTTACTGACAAACTTACTGTTTTGTATCTACAGAATGGTATGTTGCCCACTTCCTGTCCGATTTTGTGTATAGCATTGAGGAAGTGGCACAGAGACAGTCGGGTTGTGATTTAGATTGAAGATTAGATTTCCCATGATGCTTCCTGGCCTCCTTGTGGCTCAGGAAGCTGGGCTGTGATCTGCAGAGAATACATTTCAGTTGCAGCCACAGAGATGTAAACGAATGATAAAGGCTGGAAACTGTGGCACAAAGGCCCATGAAAAAAGTCTTTTTGGCGAAGGAGGGGAGAGTAGGGACAAGAACATTTGCATAGTTATGAAAGAATGTTTTTTTTTTTTTGAGGGGGCGGCGGTGCGTGGTGGTGGGGCAGAACTCTTGCCCATATTCAGTTCAGGTCCATTTAGAATGATTGCTGGTTATTTAAAAAACCAACAAATCACGTTGCTTGACTCGAGAGCCTTGTGGAAATTGCATTATCAGTGCAGTGGTTGATGTTGCATTAACTCAAAAAGTGCCAAATATTCTTCCATATAATGTCTCTCTCTCTCTAAAACACACAATCTGACAAAGTAGTTACGGTTTTATTAGTTTTCTGAATGTTTTGATTATTGCTGGTTTAAATACGAGTTAGCCTGCAGCTAGCTGCGTCTGACGCAGTTTCCCGCCGACGGCAGCAGCGCTGTGCGGCCCAGCGCTGGACGAGCTCCGTGGGGCTGTGGACGTGATCGCGATTCTCTGTGTTTTTCGGTGTTTCTGTCGCAGGGAGCCGGTTGTCTGGGAAACGGGAGCCCCTCGTTCAGGAAGCAAACCGCGAAGACCCCAGCCCCTCCCCCAGCACCCTGGAGCCGACGGAAGATGGACAGGCGGCTCAAAATGAAGCAGGCAAGAGACTGGACCCGACTCTTTTCTTCTCTTTCTCCTTCTCCATCTCTCGTTCTCTCTCCTTTTTCAGTTTTCCTTGGATCAGGACTATACAAATGTGTTGTCATTACAGATCCTTGGTTGAATAATGCCTGACGTTGAATTTAGGTGCTTTTAAGTGAAACTCAAGACATTTAGCTGAGGTCAAATGCAAACTATTTGACATTATAAACTGGTGTATACTAGGAATGTAAAATTCAAGCTATAAATATGAGAAATTGTTTCATGGTCACATTTCAACACTGACCATGCAACAGAGCAGCAGAATACACAAACATTTGTCATGACAGCAAATAATGACAGAATGAATAGAAGTGAATAATAAATAATAATAAAAAAGGCCGATCTGCATGCATCACGTACTGGTTTTATTGAATGGGGAAAAATCGAATGGAAGGAAAATTTAAATCAAAACTCCGCCGCCACCGTTTTCATCCTGTAGTTATGATCCGCGGGATAAGATCTCGCTCCGGTGGCCGACCGCCAAATGACTCCGCCCTAAACGAGGCCGTTTGCCCGGGGGGGACTGCAGATTTGTTTAAATTGGGCAAATAACTGACGTGTTTAGAGAAGGAGATGTGGGTGCTTTCCTTCTCCTGTTTTGATCTGCCCAACAATTAAGTCAGTCTGCAGCGTTCGGTTCGCTCCTGTAGGCAGCCGCTCCGCATTGCTCGCTAGGCTTTCAGGATGGTTCTTTGCGGAAACACAGAGGTTTGCTCCAATGCTGCGCATTTCAACGGTAACGTCTGTTCGTTCACTCTGATAGTTATTATTTTCGTTCTGTGTGCGTATGCCTGCTTTTCGATTGCCAGCCTGGTTTCAGACTTACGGCGTCGTTTCCTTGGTTTTATGGGAACTTGTTGTTTTAATGTAGATACTGAGAGAGCATATTTTTGAATGCTACTCACTGTGAATGTGAATGTGTTTTTGGAAATCTTTGCATGCTCAGACTCGATACGTTATACATGTCACAGAGGCACTAAAGAAAATACTGTATTACAGAGCAGACAGAAATGTTTTATTTGGAGTGGAAATATTTTATTTATGTATTCAAGTGATGCTGCGTCAGAGTTGGTGGAATGTAGACATCAGGTGGTGGCAGAATGTGTTTCACCAGGAGACACCCATCATAAGTTAAAATGGGTTCTATTTTGAAAGATTTCATGCTCAGCTCAATAGTATGTGAACTTGGGTGCCGGTCTTGCATTAAATATGGAAAAATGAGATATGGACCACTCTTTCATAAAATATTTTTATATTGTATATCTTTTATCTGCACAAACGTTTTGGGCAAAATGCCTTTTTTCAATGTGTCAAAAGTAGAGCATATTGCTATTTTTACACGCAGAAGAAGGGCGTTTGGCCTGAAACGTTTGTGCAAGTAAAAGATGTATAATAATATTTTACGGAAGTACGGCCCTTATTTCATTTTTCCAAGTCTATATATAGTCAGTGCATATTGAGTCTGGCCAGGTAGACCCCGGGGGTCCACACACGCACACCTGTTGAAATCCCAGGTGTTTCAGGGTCCTCTCCTTCGGCAGGTGGAGGACTGCAGAGGCGGGGCAGCACGACGGAGCAGCACAGGACTCTGTCCAACGACAAGAAGTTCATGATGGACATGCTGTACTCCAAGAACTCGCAGGAGGTCCTTCAGGGCCCGGGGCCGGAGGAGGGCCCGGGGGACGACGGGGCGGAGAGCCCGGGGGACGCCGCGCCCTGGGAGGGGCCGGGCGTGGCGGACCGCCTCTCCAGCCTGCGGGCGCGGCCGGCGGCGCCGCCCGGCGAGGACGGGGCCCTGCGGGCGGAGCTGGAGGGCCTGGGGGGCACGGCGCAGGCGGCCCGCCAGCGGCTGGCCGAGGAGCAGCAGGTTAGCAGGCTGCGCCCGCAGTACAGCATCGACGCGGAGACCCACTCCCGCAGCCTGGAGAAGACCATGATGACGCCGCTGTCCAAGGTCAGCAGCCAGACCTCCTGGGACCGGCTGCCGCCCAGCTCCAGCTCCCTCAAGATCAAGGACCTGGACTTCTCCGACCTGCTGGAGGAAGAGGACATCGACGTCCTGGACATGGACTCCTTTGGCTCGGGCATGCACAATGGGGGCGCTATATCCCCTCCTCCGCCCATAGCAGGCCTAGGAGCCTCTCCCCCACCCCCTCCTCCTCTTCCTCCTCCTCCTCCAGGAGGTCCTGGACTGGGTCCTCCTGCTCCTCCTCCTCCTCCTCCTCCTCCCCTACTATGTGGAGTTCCTCCACCCCCTCCACCTCCACCAGGAATGGGAATCCCTCCACCCCTACCCTCCCAGTCCCCTGATCCAGCTTTCACCAAAAAGAGGAAGACGGTCAAACTGTTCTGGAAGGAGCTCAAACAGCCTGACAGCCCCAGGAAATGCAAGTTTGGCCGTGGCACGGTTTGGGCAACTCTGGACAAAGTAACCGTGGACACAGCCAAACTGGAGCACCTGTTTGAGTCAAAGGCCAAAGAGCTTCCTGCTGCCAAGGTAACTCATTTTTGTCTACCAAAAATGTCCATAACCAATTCATTATATGAGTGAGGTTCTTTCTGTGGTTTGTTCCAGAGCATTACATTGTGCCGAAACAATGTTTCTGGACAGCATGGTAACTGTAAAGCTGAAAATTAGAATTACCTAGCCTATGTTTTGGGGAGAACTGGAGCTGGAGAAGTATGTCTGTATTTGTTTATGTCAGCAGTGTTGAGTGGTGCTGTACTGTCCCCTACAGAAAGGACCAGAAGTGAAGAAGTCTGAGATTCATGTCCTGGATTCCAAGAGGAGCAATGCGATTAACATCGGGATGACTGTGTTACCTGCGGTCCACGTCATTAAAGCTGCCATCCTCAATTTCGATGAATTTGCCATTAGCAAAGAAGGCATTGAGGTAGGAATAATGCTCTCAGGTTATAGGGAGCAAGACTCCCAGTCTCTTTGTACAAGCTGTATTGCATTATCTATCGTGGAAAATAAACATGTCACCGCAAAAGGTTACAAAAAAAATCCTCCCTCCATTTTTCTGTGAATAAATTGGCCGAGCGTACGTGATGTCACAGGACAGTCGACACAGTGACAGCATTGTGTACCCGTCTCCCTCTGGGACAGAAAATCCTGACCATGACGCCCACTGAGGAGGAGAAGCAGAAGATCCAGGAGGCGCAGTTGGCCAATCCGGACGTGCCCCTGGGGACGGCAGAGCAGTTCCTCCTGACCCTGGCCTCCATTAGCGGCCTGACCGCCAGGCTGCAGCTCTGGGCCTTCAAACTCAACTACGAAACCACGGAGAAGGTCAGCGACTCGCAATCAGACCGAACCATCAGGCAGTGCAGCAAAGGGGAGATTTGCCGTTTCCTGGAAAATATTATTGTGAATACCACCATTAGTGCTTGAATACACAATTTATCACCCACTATGCCATGTTTGATGAACTAGGCTTGCTCCATTTTAAGTGATATTTGTAATTGATTTTCTCTGTCTGGATGCAACAAAAATAAATCATGAAATTCTTTATTTAATTGAGCATTTCTGAACATCTAATTATGTACTGCAGAGAATATTTATAAACTTAATTTAATATACATTTCTACATAATAATTATTTGTATTATTTATTTATTCGGATAGGACTGATAAAGTAATAGGGGAATGTACCAAAGTAACCAAATCTGACTTCTATATTTGAGGATAGTTGCAATGTCAAACTGCTCCAGTAGAGGCAACCTTGAGTGACGCAGCCAACGACAGTTCAGCATGTGAGCTACTCATTGACCCCCCAATATCTCTGTGTTTGCTCTTGTCTTTATTTTTTAGGAGATTGCTGAGCCTCTGTTTGATTTGAAGCTGGGAATGGAACAACTTGCCAAGAACAAGACGTTCAGGCGCGTCCTCGCAACTCTCCTGGCCATCGGAAACTTCTTGAACGGCACCAATGTGAGCAGCTCTCCTGGTGTATTATTATTATTGGCATGTTCATTCTGTTCAGCATACTGGTACAAAGTTAAGTCTTTATGTCATTCTCTATCAAATAACAGAACAGTTCTTCTTAGAAAGCATCCACGGAACGTCAATAAATTTAGATTTTTAACCGAATTTAGTGGCAAAAAATTGGCCCTGCATTTTCATCCAAAAACACGCTATGCGTAGTAAACTGTCAGTAGCATGCTACAGTTAAATGACTATATCGACTCTGACCAAAAAAAAAAATGCACTAACATCATCGAAAGCTACTGACCTATTTGTTCTCGTGCTGGTGAGTCATGAAATATTGGAAAATATTGGCATTCTGTATATTCTGTTTAGGTTGAACGAGTCCAGTGTTTGAATCATGGTGACACTTTCACCGATTGTCTATCCGACAGGCGAAGGGCTTTGAGCTGAGTTACCTGGAGAAGGTGATTGAGGTGAAGGACACAGTGCACAGGCAGTCTCTTCTGCATCACGCCTGCAACTTCGTGGTGGATAAGTACCCGGACACGTCCGACATCTACTCTGAGATCCCGGCCATCACCCGCTCCGCTAAGGTGAGCCCTTGTGTCATGAGTTATCCCCGAGTTATGGATGCCATCGTTGATATGATTCTGCACTTGATATCATTCGCAAAGTTATTTATTTCTCTAAGTATGGGACGTAAATTAGAACATGAGACAAGGACATGTTTATAAATGTACTTGCTCCCAGCCGATCACATTCTCCCTGAGAAACTGACTTCCTCCTTGCAGACACGAATATTGGGGCTGGTGAATATTGAAAAGAACTACCAGGCCTTGATATGTGATGCAATGAATAAATATTATAAGTGCATATGATGTTTACAGTACATAGTATGTAATTAAAATCAACACAGGATACTGTATCAGTTAGTTGCTTTCTGTTTTGGTTCCAACAGTCATCTACAACTGATATAGGGTACTGGTCTATGTTTCTAAAACATACCTTAAAAAAGGATTGGGAAAAGTCAAATGCTGTTCCAGTTGTGTTTGGCTCCCAATTACCCAAGCTATGGCACAGCAGTATTCTCTGTACACCAAACAATTGACACCCACACCAGTGTTTTTTATTACTGGAAACAATAATTACCATGAATAAATAAAATACATTATAATATAACAGATGTTTATTTTATATTTGTGTTAATGTGAGACTTGTGTGAATCCTGTACTTAATCTCTAATTCTGCCTGGGAATTCTTCATAACAGTTCATCTATTTAAAAAGTTCTCGCTGTGTTTTTGCGCTTCAGGTGGAGTTTGAACAGCTGTCAGACAACCTGGTGCAGCTGGAGAGGAGGTGCAAAGCATCGTGGGATAGCCTGAAGGTGATGGCCAAACATGAGACGAAGGTGCTTCTGAAGAACAAGATGACGGAGTTTCTGAAGGACTGCACGGAGAGGATCATCATTCTCAAAGTGGTGCACAGGCGTATCATCAACAGGTGACCTCTTGCGCTGACCTCTCTCCCCACCTCGTGAAATGTCTTCCGCTGTTGAGTCTCCTTATCTCTTCGCTTCCTGCGTTTCCTGCGTTTAACTCGGCAGTCTCAGTTGTCAGTTTGTAATTAGAGGTAATGGCCAGTCGAGTTCTTTGAAGGGAGGAGTGTTTCAAAGGGATAATTCACTTTCCGGAGTTGTTTTTCAAATAGTGCTTTGGTGTATTTAGTGTATGTGTTTGACTGACCAAGACCAAGTTTTTATGTGCAATGTGAAGATGCTTTCTGACAACCCTGCTGGCTTTTCATGGGGATGGCATCTTGAATTACATCAATTCAGGAAGCTGTGTGTATCAGCCTGAGAATCTGTGAAGAAAATGCATGAACATAAAGAACTGCATATACAAGTAATACGACTGCCATCACCGTGACCTGAATCACCGTTCCTTATAGTGACTCTTGGGCTATGTTCAGGTGGAGTGCTGTGACCTCACAGGAACGTTTGTTTTTTTTTTTGACAGGTTCCACTCCTTCCTGCTGTTCCTCGGCCAGCCCTCCTACTCCGTGCGGGACACGAAGATCACCCAGTTTTGCAAGATCATCAGCGAGTTCGCTCTGGAGTACCGCACCGCGCGGGAGAGGGTCCTGACGCAGAAGCGCAAACGGGCCGCGCACCGGGAGCGGACCAAGACGCGCGGGAAGCTGATCACTGAGGTGAGAGCGAGAGAGAGAGAGAGCTAACCAGCGGCTCTGTGTATGTGTGTGCGTGCGTGTGTATCAGTGTGTGTGTGTGTGTGTGTGTGTGTGTGTGTGTGTGTGTGTGTGTGTGTCTGTGTGTGTGTGTGTGTGTGTGTGTGTGTGTGTGTGTGTGTGTGTGTTGTGTGTGTGTGTGTGTGTCTGTGTTGTGTGTGTGTGTGTCTGTGTGTGTGTCTGTGTGTGTGTGTGTTGTGTCTGTGTGTGTGTGTTGTGTGTGTGTGTGTGTCTGTGTCTGTGTCTGTGTGTGTGTGTGTGTGTGTGTGTCTGTGTGTGTGTGTGCGTGTGTGTGTGTGTGTCTGTGTGTGTGTGTGCGCATGTCTGTGTCTGTGTGTGTGTTTGTGTGTGTGTGTGTCTGTGTGTGCGCATGTGTGTCTGTGTCTGTGTCTGTGTGTGTGGTGTGTGTGTGTGTCTGTGTGTGTGTGTGCGCGTGTGTGTGTGTGTCTGTGTGTGTGTGTGCGCATGTCTGTGTCTGTGTGTGTGTGTGTGTGTTCTGTGTGTGTGTGTGTGTGTCTGTGTGTGTGTGTGTGTGTGTGTGTGTCTGTGTCTGTGTGTGTGTTTGTGTGTGTGTGTGTCTGTGTGTGTGTGTGTGTGTGTGTGTCTGTGTGTGTGCGTGCATGTCTGTGTGTGTGGCTGGTGTGTGTGTGTGTCTGTGTGTGTGCGTGTCTGTGTGTGTGTGTGTGTGTGTGTGTGTGCGCGCGTGTCTGTGTCTGTGTCTGTGTCTGTGTCTGTGTCTGTGTCTGTGTCTGTGTGTGTGTGTGTGTCTGTGTGTGTGTGTGTCTGTGTGTGTGCATGTGTGTGTGTGTGTGTGTGCCGGGTGCTGTACCGAACCACCACTCACTACAGGGCCGTGTCCCCTCTATATAAATGAGCCTTTTTACTTTGAGGAACATGTACTGTGTACTTACATTACATTACAGTACATTTATTTAGTAGACGCTTTTATCCAAAGTGACGTACAAAAGTGCATATCATCATCATTGAACAACTACAAAACACAGTCGGTAAGGTACAATACTTATTTCGTACAGCTATTTATAGCCAAGAAGTACTATTACATTGCAGTCATAAATCCACGGTTTATAAAGAACAGTGAATTTCGCCCCTTTCTGAAGATCTCATGAAGGCTATATATGGGTAGATATCGGTCTGTGTGAAGCTGAAGCTGAGTTTCCCCCCCCCCCCTTTTTGTCGATTTCTCAGACGGAGAAGTTCTCTGGTGCCGTGCCACCGCAGCCCCAGGAGAGCACGTCGCCCGTCTCCACGGTAACGGAGCCCGAACCCTCCCAGGAGGAGCACGAGAACATGAAGAACATGCTGACCGCCAACACGGACGGCAGCGGCAGCGGCGGCGGCGGCGGCGGCATCCGGCGCAGCCGGGCCGTCAGAAGTAAGGGTCCCGCTGGCCAAAACCCGGGCCGCTTCCCGGCTCGCCCCTCAGGCGGCGTGCGTTTGGCTCCTCACTCTTTCTGACAGTCGCTAGATCGTTCTGACCCGCGGAGAAATGTGGCTCGGCTGTGGACCCCCTGCTGCCGACGCAGTGTTCTGGAGCTGCTGTCGACAGTGTTGTTTTATATTTTTTTTTAAACTATCTGGATTAATTGAGGGGAAGGTTTTACTGCATTTAGCGTAAGAGCTGTACTTTGCTTGGCGAAACTGTTTTTTGTGTGATGCTGTTTGAGGTCAGTTGTTCTGTTTTTGTTTTGTTTTTTTTTTGGTGTTTTGGGGCAGTGCTGTGTTCAGACAGCATGTACGTGATTTCTTTTTTAATATGCCGCTCTTCGTATTTTGCCAGGTTTAGGCCAAGTCAGCCCATCCAGTATGACGCTAGCCAAGGAGGAGAGCCAAAACTCACAGGACGACGCCACGGATGAAATCTTAGCCCACTTGGTGAAGTGTGTCGCGCAGAACCCCACTGAGAGACAGTCCAGTCCAAAAACACGCAAACGCTCGCGCCTGAATAGGAAGTCCTGTAAGTACTGTGACAAAAAGGTCTGCACACTACCGCCCCCCTCTGCCCAAAGTTCACCACCACCCTTCCAGACATTTTCACCTAAGAATTCATCTCCATTGACTTGATTGGATTTGATTCCAATGGAATACCAGACACATACTGTATCTATTAATGTATTTCTGTTTGATCAGATAAGCCAGTTTTAAAATGGAAGTGGTGCTACATGAAGCAGGCATAGGCCTTTGCATTGAATGACCTGTTGGCTAGGAACACTGGCAGCTGGGGACTTAAGATTTATGCTTCCGTCATCATTTTTCTAGAACTGGCTTGGTCAATCTTTATTGTTATCATGCAGTTATTCATATATTTCTTCTTGGATATGGTCTGTTTCAACCATTATCGGGTCACACATTCTGCTGAAGTTACAAACATTAGAACATGCTGAAGATAAGCTTTTTACAAAAAAAAAAAAAAACAACAACTGAAAACTTTGAAAGCAAGTCCAGTAACAATTTCCCAACATTATTCTTCTTTCAGCTACGCACAGTGCTTTAGATTACATTATCGCAACCAGGCAGCATATCTCCCCGCAGTTTCTCCCGTTATTGTCGGTAATAGTGGGGGTGGTTTCCTTCCTGTCTACCGGGAGCAGTAGATCTGGATCGGACGGGAGAAAGGTGTTGGTGGTGAATGCCAGCCGGCTATGCGGCTCTTCACCAGACATTAATAACCCAGCTCTGTGCACTGACTGCCGTTTCCTTTTCGAATGCCACCCAGACAATAACATTTTCTTTGTGAATTTCGGGTTCCTGACCGTCAGATAGCTCAAAGTAATTTCTTACACTGGGCTTCGGTGGGGAAACTGCCATACGTGTTTGCTCAAGTCTCCCAACCCCAGGTATCACTTTATCCCTGTGTCATAAGGCTTAGTGACTTTTATATCAGTGACGCTGGCCGTCTCTCTGGTCTGTTGAAGTAGTTGGTGATTGTCCCCCACAGTGTCCTTTTCTCTCTCTCGCTCTCTGTCTCTCTCTCTCTTTGTCTTTCACTTGCTCTCTCAAACATGCGCACGCATGCATGCATACACACAGACAACACAGACTTTTGATTTTAGTGAGCTTTAGACTACAAGCTCATGAACCTGTGCTTGCATTGTTGTGATTTTTGTTGTTGTAGTTTATGTATATGTGGTGGTGTGTGTGTGTGTGTGTGTGTGTGTGTTATGTTCCAGTGCAGATTGTGGTTATGTAGGTTATGTATATCTGGTGATGTGTGTGTGTGTTATGTTCCAGTACAGATTGTGGCGATGTAGGTCATGTATATGTGGTGATGTGTGTGTGTGTGTGTGTTATGTTCCAGTGCAGATTGTGGTTATGTAGGTTATGTATATCTGGTGATGTGTGTGTGTGTGTTATGTTCCAGTACAGATTGTGGCTATGTAGGTCATGTATATGTTGTGATGTGTGTGTGTGTGTGTGTGTGTTATGTTCCAGTGCGGAGGACCCTGAAGAGTGGGCTGAGCTCGGACATGGTGCAGGCCCTGGGACTGAGCAAAGACAGTGAGCAGCTGTGAGCAGAGGCCCATTTGCACTGAGAATAGAGGAGTGATCAGCTGGGGAGAGTCCTCTGGAAAACGGCACCACAGGAACACAGGGAGGAGGAGGAGGAGGGTAATTGTGTGACAATTTTGCTTAGGGAATGGGTACTGAGAAACGCTTCAAGAAGGGCCGAAAATAACTCTCCAGGTGGACAGCGGACGAACCACAAGTGCTTCAGTCTGACAAAAGGTGCTGGAAGGCAACTGTAAGCAAAAGTGAGCTTCCTCTGGCCCAAGATGGGGACAGAAGAAGCTGAATATCTGAAAGTATGTTTTGAGTGGCGCAAGCTAGACACATATTTTCAGTTCCAAAGTGTATAGATGAGTTGATGTTACATACTTTTAAGCTATGATGTTGAAAGTTTTAAGTGGGAAAATGTTGTACAGATGTAAGTATTTTTGATTATATTGACTTGATAATATTATGTTTTAAGCATTCTGGGTTAACTTATGTTGACAATTCTTGAAACAGACTGTAGAGAGGAGTCCCCACCACGGTCCATGTTGGATTTTGTTCGAATCGGCACTGGATTAACTGTTGCTGCATTATGAATTTGGTTGTTACTTTTGGGGTTTTGTTCCTCACCTGAGTTTTTTATATGGCTTCAATCATCCTCAAAACATTTAAACCGTTTAGCTGCAATGTCAGTTAGCGGCACTGTGTAAGCACATTTAAGAACGAACTGAAAGAGGGGTATGTCAGAACCTTAACTCACAGTGTTCGGCCATTTTACGTTGTCCCGTTAAGTTTTGAAGCAAAATTCAAATGAAACTAATCCAATCGAGGTCACCGTGACCTCCATCACGCAGTTTCTTTCGAAGAAAGTGCCTTATTTTATTTTATTTCACCTTTATTTCACCAGGCAAGAATTAAGAACAAATTCTTATTTACAATGGCGGCCTGGCAAGTGACAAAAGCCACTTAAGGGAAGGGGAGGTGGGCTCACAGTAGGTGCCATGTGGACTGTTTAAATTTAAACCTGAAAACACAACAATTAGTCCCTAAAATGACAATGCTGAATATGTGTATTGTGAAGGAAATTATACATCTGTGGTGTGGATGTTGCTTTTTTGCACTGGGGGGAGTGTTAGGTGTGGTAATATTTGTTTATTGATAATTACTTGTATGTCACATCAAATGTACTCCCTTCTTTAAATTAGTATTCTTTATGTGCGAGATCACTAAAGGTTTGTTTTGCTCTGAATATTGTGTTTACATGATGAATGTATCAGTGTAGATATGTTCCATTGTTAGAAACTCCTCTCTACCACGGTCTTATGAGGCACATTAACAGAAGTACTATTTGTCTGCTGAATGCTATTTTACCTTGCTGTATTTGTTTTAATCCATGAGATGCTGAAGTTTTGCTGTTCATGTGGAAACTAATGTAAAATGTATACATGCAAGACCCATATGCCTTCAATGACTGATGTATCAGTAAGTAATAAAAAAAAATGCAATGTCTTTCAAAATAAACATTTTCACAGATTTGAATAAGCTTTGTGAGAGTTCATGATTTTTATTTTGAATCTAAGCCATTGATACTAAACTGAGGGAAGTAAGGCGACTGAACTTGACTATACATTCAAACTTATTTTTTCGGTAATTTATTTTTAATGGTACTGCAGTAATGATCCTGATGGTTTGTTTACAAAAGTCAGAATAATTCTGTTGTGATATTGTGATACGAATAGCCTACATTTATATTTCCGTTTTGTCCACAAGGTGGTGTGCGCGTATATTTAGTTCATGGTACACCAGTACAGAGGGAACGTGTTCGGCTAGTTAGTTACAGCACGAACCTGCAAATGTCCAGTCTTCGATTCAAGTCTTACATAGTAAACGGTACTCGAGGCCAGATCTTATGTAGCCTGTAGTTCCATGTGACTGTCCCGTCATCTGGTGGTTGAAGAGCATCTCAGATATCATCAGGGTTGTAAAAATCCAGAATTACGAGTGAATCCCACTGTGTTAGATGTCTAATAACCCCTATAAACGTATATGTTTGTCATTTCTATTTCTATCCAGTTAACCTGAAAGAATGAGTGTTGAATACAAGCCGGTTTCCCACAAAGACAAGTTTAACCTAATCCGTGAACACACCAAACCATTTTTACTTGGTTAGCTGGTTTACAGTACCTCACCAAAAATAACACGTATTTATAGGAAACTATCCCTTTAAATCAGTGAAGTAAGTAATGCGTGTTTTAAATCCAAGCCTCAATCTATGCGAGGGCTGATGTCACGGAAATGTAGTAGCTCTTTAATAAAAAATCTTTGTTCTCCCTTGGGAGCCGTCACGTGTTGAGATACGCCACAGCGATACCTCCGCTCTCGTCCAGGCAGAGGTGTTTGTACTACGCGCCGGTGACTGGTCACCCGCTGTCCTTACGCTCCTCCGTCAGATGTATAAAGGAGAAGGCAACATGACAGTCCGTTGATTGTGCCAAGAAGATGCTCGTCACTCTGTTGCTGGCGTTGTCTACAGCCAGCGGAGCTGTAGCTGACCTTTACGTGACTGAGACATCACCTCGCACAGAACTCGCCGTAGCCGTTGCGCCGGTGCCATCCCCCACAGCGTCTCATCATCTTCCCGAAGAGCGCAGTGATGCTGGGATAGCCTTAGCTCGATCCGCGGACTCATATGAGTCAGCTGCGACCACTGATCGCGGCGAATTGTCTCACCACGGTGGAGGATACAAAATTGTTCAGTGGGAATGGAGCTACGTACAGACACCTTATATTATCGCCATATGGATCCTGGTGGCCAGTGTCGCGAAAATACGTAAGTGGTAAAATTCCATTTTGTATTTTAGAACAAACTTGTGGACATGGTGGGAAACGCATCAGGTTGTTGTCTAATCCTTTTATCCACGAGTTGGAGTTGCAATATTACTGCACACATGTTTATCCCACACAAGTTTTATCACTTACTCCTGTAGTACTGCTGAAAGGTGATTTTTTTATACTATCAAAATGGCTATACAATGAAAATATATATTTTTTTCACTGAAAGAGTTAACCATGGTGATCACTGAATATCGCTGAGCAGCTTTGAACGAACACGGAGTAATTAGTCAAAACCTGTGCGTTTCTTGTGTTTATTATTTCAGAACGACTGTCACTGCATTAACGATGAACACTGCGTAAAAACTGTCATAATTGGTTAAATTTAGATGCCTAAAGTTCAACAAAGACCGAAATACTGTAAGATTTCAGGAATCCCCTCCACCAGAAATAATGCTGGTTTTATTGCATTGTTTACATTCTGTAAGTACTTCTACCATCGGTGTTTAAAATAGACGAGGATTATGATCTATAGAAAGACGTTTAGCGTTTTGTAATATTTTTTAAACAATATTTTTTTGGTGCTGGCTTGTGATGTAAAAGCCACATGACATAAACATTGGTCCAAAGTCTCTTCTGACACCTGAAGCCTCGGATTAGCTTCTGCCATCTATCAATGTGACCACTTACACTTTAGCATCAAGTCCTGGTCCACCATGTTACATGACCTTGGAACAGACGTGTCTTTTATGTTCGTGTTGATTCACATGAGGTTGGGCTTCAAACAGCAAACTCTAAACGTGCTAATGGAACATTTTTTAAATAATGGATCGCTTGTTATAACCATGTTTGCAAATGACGAAACAGTCTAGCTATTTCCTGAGCTTGATTTGTTGCAGGAACAAGCTCACACAAAAATGCACCATTGCGGTCCGTATTCAGGAAGCCAAAGCTTGTATCCTTCATGGCAGCTTTCTTACAATCAGAATACAGTACAAATATTTACAGTAGACATGGAATCAATTCAAATTCAAACTGATCATCTGTTTCAGGGATACCTTATTCCCTTCCTGAATTATCTTGTGATTGTATAATTTTGTGAGACTGTGTTCTCTCCTCTTTGCCTGATCTCCGTATGCTCTGTGTGAGTCTCAGTGTGCTCTGTGCCTGAGTCTCTGTGTGCTCTGTGTCTGAGTCTGTTTGCTCTGTGTCTGAGTCTCTATTCTGTCTGAGTCTATGTGTCTGAGTCTCAGTGTGCTCTGTGTCTGAGTCTTGGGATTCTTTGTGTCTGAGTCTCAGTGTGCTCTGTGTCTGAGTCTTGGGATGCTTTGTGTCTGAGTCTCTGTGTCTGAGTCTCAGTGTGCTCTGTGTCTGAGTCTTGGGATTCTTTGTGTCTGAGTCTCAGTGTGCTTTGTGTCTGAGTCTCTATTCTGTCAGAGTCTTGGCATTCTTTGTGTCTGAGTCTCCATGTTCTCTCCTTTGCCAGTGAGTCTCAGTGATGTCTGTTCTGTGTTTGACCGCCAATATTCAGTCACTGTTAAATGTCACCGTTGTTTCCTCTGTGCCTGAGTATCAGCTTAAATATCTCAGTTTAAATATGGTCTGTGTCTCAGTGTTGTCTCCTATCCTAGTTCACATTGTCAGTGTTCTTCCCTCACCCCCAAACTGAGATTCTGTGAATTTCTGTGGCCCTCAAGTGGAGGTCCCAAGGTAGACTAACACGAGGTCTGAGAACCAGTAGCAGTCTCACAGTATTCTCTGTTTGCACACGGCCACACAGGGCGCTTCACTGTTTCCAGACACACCTCCCATTTCACAGTGTGCTACAGAGTGTGTTTGATTCCAGTACACAAACAACCAAAGCAGTGTGGGCCTCATTTCACAGTTGATATGGTTATTAACTATTTAGTCTGGCGGCCAAGTTTGAAACCCCTCCCCCACTTCACAGTAGTTATGGCAACTGTACCATGGGGTTACTTTATATAAAGAAGCGTACTGTCTAACATCTATAATATTAATAACCTACAGTGGAATCAGAACTGATTACTTTTCGAGATAGTTTGTACTTGATGTTAACATAATGCTTGCCTTTGATATCTTTGAGAACTAACATCTTCACAGGTATGTTCACTTAAAGGGAAACACTGAATGCCCCTTGACCAATTTTGTGTTTGAGGAACTGACCCTTTTAGTGCACAAAATGTTTTTCTCCACTAATTGCCTAAAAAATACAACGAGGTAGATATTAGTTTGGTCAATATGGATCTTTCTTTAAACAGAAAAGAACCTGCACAGTGTTTTATCCTTGCTTAATTTAATAAATTAAGTAAATATCTTGTTGCCAGGATTCAGCTAATACCATAAGAAATGTCTTCCTCCGAGACCAGCACAGCCTCCATCTGTTGTCTTACAAATTAAGCAAGCCACCATTCAAGCATCTTGGATAGATTCACCATGGTAGTCATATCATTTTATCTCCTTGGTACTGGCTTCATTTTGTAACAGTTGTTGTTTTTAATTCTAGAAAGAACATCCTGTTTTCTTTTGAAATAATTATTGCTGTAAATGACAGAGGCTTCTCCACTGGATGGTCTCTGTGCGGACATTTAAGGCAGCACAGGACAGTGCAGATGCTATTATTTGTTGTTGACATTTTGCTAATGGAAATGTACAGCCAAACATGGGCATTATTAAACATCAGTGGTCTGTTATTGTGAAATCAATGAAACAATATTTTGTAAGTAATGGAATAAAATAATGTTCCTAAATTTGTTATTTAAAAGTGTAGCTACACACGTATTCTTGTCATTATTTTAAAAAATGAAAATACATGTTTTTTCAGACACCAACATCCAGAGTAATTTACAGAACAATTAAATTATTGGATAGTAAAGTACAACAGAAGCGGTAGTAGCTACCTGAAGGCAACATGGAGCCATCTTAACCACTTAAAATGAAACTAAATAAGTTCAACCCCAGGTTAAATCCGAAGTTAGTGCTTGTAAAAAAAAAAAAGGCAGCCAGAGATGCTTCTAGTCTTACACTTAAAGATTAAAGGTGGTTGGGGTTGGGTAAACCCAGTTTTCAGAGGTGAGACTCAGAGAAGTGGTGGAAGGTGGAGAGCGGCTGCTCTCCTGGTTGGAGCAGATGAATCACTCCACCACTGGGGTGCCAAGGCTGAGGGTTTATGGGCATCGTCATGGCGACACGCGGTACAGCGTTGTGGACAGATCAGGGAATATTTGAGGATAATCACAGGGCACAAGCCTGCAAGGACTGATGAAAAAAGAATGAGTGGGGGAAGATTGTATGAGGCTCCATGCAAAATTTGAATGTTGGTTTCAACTGGAAACTGATGAATGTGAGGAGAAGCATGGAGTGAGGGTGAGTGGGAATAGACAAAATCTCTCCTAACTACATTACAGGCATTTAGCAGATGCTCTTATCCAGAATTTACATTGCATCCATTTTATACAGCTGGATATATACTGAAGCAATGCAGGTTGGGTACCTTGCTCAGGGGTGCAACAGCAGTGTCCTACCCAGGAATCTAACCCATGGCCTTTCAGTCACAAGCCCAGTTTCTTACCCACTCTCCCACACTGCCACTTACACATGCATGATCATAAAAGCAAGGCATCCCAATAGTATTTATTTAAAACCATGCATGTGTGATGCTCTTTGCTCAGTTTTAAAATCATAAGTAAATACAGGTTTGTGGGTGTGCGTGAGCATCAGAGTAGAATGTTAGAAGAAACCAAGTTTTCAAACTGTGCCGCAGTTGATGTCTCACCATGTGTGCTCATTTTGAACATAATGCCATTTGCTGTAATGGTACCGGAGGACAATTGATGGGTGTACTTATGTACCTTACAAGCTATGCAGGAATGTGTTGCGTTTCTGAGATTCATGGTCAGAGGGAGAACATTTCTGTGATTTGAAAGGGAATGGTTGTTTGTTAAATTGCTGTCATAGCTTGGATTTTTTGCATTTTTCAATTTCATAGATATTGCTGATTGTCATTTACTGTTGTAACGTCTGAATTGAATTTAAAAATGGGAAATAGTTCAAGGATTTTTTCAGTGTTCAGATATTTTCAAGCCTCTGTGCTTTTTCTCTGAATGTTTTTACTGTAAGGCAGCAAAGCATTTCAGGAAATGACTTTGCATTTAGGAAGAGGAATGGCGATAAGGCGAGTGAAAGAAAATGTCACAATATCAAATTGCAGAGAATGCTTCCTCTTGCACTACTGTGGCTACGTACCATGAAGCGCTGAATTATTTTTTGGCTAGGCATTGCACCTTGCACAATGACTAGCTTTTCATACATTCTAAAAAATATCTCACTATAGAAAAATTACTGCAGGTAAAGTCATCATATTGCACATATACATATAATCCAGGTTGTCTTGTTCACCCATGCCTTGCCATAAACGTCATGAATACAATTGCATGTTTACTTTGGTGTGATTCAATATGTAATTATTCTTACAGTTCATTGTGAGGTGAACTTGTCTTATCAATGATCCAAGCTGTAGATATTTATTTTCTCTCAGGCTATGTCACTCTAGTGTACGTTTTAAAAAGACTATGTGGGCAAAGATTTAAAAACTTGTTTTTGATGTGACTAGCCTTTAAAGTGGTGTGAAGAGACATGTTTTTATGTTGGTCTTACTGTAGCTGCGATTGTTTGTTTATTATGTTTGTATGTACCTGTACTATATGTTGTGTGTGTGTGTGCATTTGTATGTGCATGTGTGTGTGCATGTGTGTGCGTGTGTGTGTGGGCATGCGTGTGTGCGTGCGTGTGTGTACGTGTGTGTGTGTCTGTGTGTTTGTGTGTGTGTGTGTGAGCATATGAGTGTTATTGGCTCTCTGGTGATTCACAGCATTCTGATTAGCACACCTCAGGCAGAGACAAAGAGCTTTTATTTTGCTCAGACCCGTAGCCCTACCTCAGCGTTTAGTCAGAATGGCCGGGAAAATGAATTAGCTAATCATTGTTACTTTATCTCTCATTAGTGACTGTACTCACTGTGCTGATTGGACAGGGCATCCCCAAAGCAAACAAACAATTTTTATTGATCATAAATTAACAGGTCAAGTGCTGATGTATTGTGTATTACAGTACCATCAACCTTTCTTAAATGATTTTCTAAAATGATTTTTCTAAAATTTCCAATGTAATGTGTCCTCTGTGCATGTTATATTCTCACTCAGAAGGCTCTCTGTGGCATGTACTGTGCAGAAGAGGTCCCAGTGGGACACTGCATGTATGTGTTTAATCAGCTAACTGATGTGTGTGTACATGCTAACAACTGAGCAAGTTCTTAACGTAATACAAAATCCTTTGCATTCCATTGCTGCAATCAGTATGAGTGCACAACTTATACAAATTTGTGAAACTGGTCTCAGCAACTGTAGCAGACAGAGCTCTGACTGACAGTTAAGAAACACCTTTGTTAGTACATCTGTGGGAGTGTTAATATACTGTATAGCAGGGCCACCGTATAGTCTAATGTGTCTTTCTACAACATGGTTCAGTATAATTGTCTCAAAAAATGTTGGAAAAAAATCAGGTGGTGGTAGGTTCCTGTGAACTGGTGCGTGTCTGTTTGCATGGGACTTACAAGTGCTAGGCAAATAGTGCATTGTTAGTAACGGTGAGGAGATGAGGAGGGGCCTGTTGTGTGTACTTTGGCGATTTATAGATAAGGTGCACTTTGAATGATCTGGAGAGTCCAGATTGTATTATGTAGGCTATATAATGTATGTATGTGCTGTATGTATTGTAGGTACCTGTCTTAAATGTATGTATAATGAGCAATGTGCAATTGTGCTGTCCTATTGTGTGTTATTATGTATACTGTCTTCGTACAGAAAGCACCAGATGTGTCTAAAACAAATTTCCTTTGGGACCACAAAGTCTATCTTATCTTATGACCCATGCAGGGAAATCAATAAGAAAAAAAGTTGCTGTAGTCCAGTCTGGACAGCATACGGACCCAGAGACTGCAGACACCATTATGTTATTAAATCAGGGTAATGGAAAGTTTCTTCAGGAGGGAGGATGTCGCTGATAGGTAGAATAACTCGTTTTGGCAGCATTGAATTTGAGATGCCGATTCGATAGTCGAGACTGAAATGTCATTGAGGCAAATTTACAGTGGAAAAGAGAGAAACGCTGCATATGACCAGCATAGCAGTGAATGGAGAAGGTATGGGAGGATATAATTGAGCCAAGGGAACAAATACAAGGGGGCCAAGAATGGATCCCTGGGGGACTATGCTAAGGCTGTGGGACTGTGAGATGTCATGTGATAAGAGTAATTAGAAAAGAAACATGAGAAACATTAGTGGGTATTGCCTAAGATACCAACAATATTATATGTTCATGAAAATAGTGTGTATTCGTTTGTTGGACTCTCTTTTCGAGAGCGAGTTGTTTGTAATTGTACATAACGTAAGTCTGCTATACTGAGGTGGATACTGTATTAGCCATATTATGTATGTGGGTTCATATCTTTCACAGGCTTGCCAACGCACGCATTTGGCTTCACAGTAACGCTGTCAGCCTTAATCTCACATTCTCGCACTCCCTCACATGCTATTTACAGGTTTGAAAAAAATAAATCTGTTCACAGATGCTTTAGATCTCTTGGCAGACCGCTTTGACTTCCCAGCTACAAGAAGACACATCATATCAAAGTCATATATTTATCTGTGCTCTACTTTATTATTTTCAATGATTTGAATAACATACACAATGTCAACACAAGAGTTGACTGTTCATTCACTGAAAACCTTCGGCAAATGTATTGTCTATGAACAAATTAATTGAAAATGCAGAAAATTTTTATTTTTTATTTATTTTCCTAAACTAAGGTAGCGATAGAATGTGTGCGATTACACGGAGACGGGTGTGCGTGTGTGTGTGTGTGTGTGTGCACGCGATGCAGTCTCAAATGGAAAGTCTCGCTCCAGTCAGCTGACCGAAGTTGGCCAACCCCGTGTCGTCTTCCACTCAGTGTTCCACTTCTCCCAGCGCGTCACCACCGTGGTTCCCGAGAGCTGCCTGCTCATCCTGCTGGGCCTGGTCCTGGGTGGCATCGTCCTCGTCGCCAACAAGAAGCAGCTGTACCAGCTGGAGCCCGGCCTCTTCTTCCTCTTCCTGCTGCCCACCATCGTCGGGGATGCCGGCTACTTCATGCCCAGCAGGCTGTTCTTCGACAACCTGGGCGCCATCCTCATGTACGCCGTGGTGGGCACCCTGTGGAACGCCTTCTGCACGGGCTTCTGTCTGTATGGGGCGAAGCTGGCAGGAATAATCGGTGAGTTTGTGCAGAGGCACGGCCTCCACATGGGTTGTAATGTAATGGACCATATAGCCTTTCCACGCTTACAATTGATGTTCTTCGCCAGAGCATTATTGTGTCTTGCTCAAGGACACTTCGACATGCCCAGTGCGGGGTTGGAGGGTATTCTTCAGACATGGATGAAATACATTTTTTGTTTTGGATTCAAATACTTTTCTGTGCTCCATTGATCTTGCCTGGTGTAGTTGAGCCTGCCTGTATGACCAGAAGGCGGAGTTTGCACTTTTTGAGAGTATTTCATTGGTTCCAATACACCAGACAAGATCAGTAAAGCGTAGAAAAATATTTGAATCCAAAACAAATACGTATTTGACCCAGGTCTGGTATTTTCACTGTAGAAGGTGATTCTGGCTGGTGTTGCTAGCACAGAGAGAAGCACTGTAGCCTGGATGAGGCCCGATTTGGGCCTGTCCGTGTGGAGGTCTATTTATAAGAAGGATGGCTCTCACAGGTTCAGGCTCTCCTTAGGGCAGTCTTATCAGAGCAGTTTAGAGCACAGCTTAAATCACATCATCTGGACAGTTAGCTTTTATAAACAGAGCGACAGAGTTCAGCATGGAACGGTGTACTCGGGCCGCCTCAGAGCCGCTCTGACAGTGTGATGTGGAGGGAAGCCTTGGATGAATTTTCAGCGGCAGGCAGCTCCCTAACCCAACCTCCTGTCTCCCGGAGGATGCAGATGAAAAGGTGGAAGGGGGGATGATGGAGTTCTTGCTGTTCGGGGCACTGATCTCGGCGGTGGACCCCGTGGCGGTGCTGGCCGTGTTCGAGGAGGTTCACGTCAACGAGACGCTCTTCATCATCGTCTTTGGCGAGTCACTGCTCAACGATGCTGTCACGGTGGTGAGTCATTGGCCGTCAGGCCGCAGACCTCCGTCTGAAAGTAATCCAGGGGGGGAGTTGGGCTATGTGTGTGTGTGTGATGACTATCACAAATGACAACATGACTAAAATAATCTTAGAGACACAGTCTAGGCTGTGACCCGTTGTTGGCTGAGGCAAAGCAAAATAGAGACCCCTCTCAGTAAAGGCCATGTATGGGTCCACAGTGATATTCAGATTGTACCTGTTACCCCCCCACCTCCACACTGGTGTCTCTGCACTACTTGCAGACTGCATTAGGCTCAGAGGCTAGCTCAACTGTCAGGACGCATAAATAAGGAATTCAACCTGGGGTCAGAGCAGGGCTTCTGAACCCCAGCTTCTGATTATCTTTAACCGCTGAGCCTTTTCACATTTCCTGCCCTTAAAAACATGTCCCAAGAGCGGGAACCTCGGCTAATCAGTTTACCTGAATGTCCTAAGTGAGCAAAAGTCCAGAGTCTAGATGTCTACAGGGATAGAGATCTAGGCTGCGACACATTTAGGCATAAACGCTACTGGGTTAACCCCGATATGGCTTAGGTTTTTATCTTGATATAGCCTGGATATGTGCTAGTCGGTTTGAAAACTTTCACTTTTTGACCAGATGTAGCCGGGTTTTCACCTGACCGCCGAGAGGCCGCTTCACTGACTTTTCACCGACTTTTCACCACAAGAATGTTCTCTGGGTCCGTGCTAGTTTGTAGCGCAGGCTATGCTGAGGGGGCTACGCGTCTCGGATTTGAGTCTGTGCTCGTCTGGAATTCCCTCTGGAGCCTCACGGCAGTTTCTGGCTGCATGGCCACTATTTATACCGTCCTTACAGGAATGCTTCAATCACCTCAACAAGCTCCTTTTGTTAGCGTGACCCGTTAAACTCTGGACTTAATCTGCTCGGCTGATCTCTCTGCTCTGATGACCCCTGGCTGGCTCTCTGAAAAGAGGCACGATTTGCTGAAACACAGCCTATCGGTCATCATCATCGACATTCTTGGGATTTGTCCACCTGCTAGACCAAACATTTCGGTTACTGTAGGGTCCCGTTCCACCTCACTGTGCTTTAAGTTATCTAAAAGTTCAAAGCAATCGTTTTCCAGGGCCCTCTGATTCATGGTGTGAGGCCTGTAATTTTCTCTCTATTTTTGTAATAGCTAAAGCTGTAAAAGCAAAAGCAAGGGGTGCCTCATTGTTGAGTCATTCCAACTCCACCTCTGATCCAGTGTCAGTTCCGTTCACTGCCCAGTAATCATTTGATCTCAGGGGTTTCGTATTATATTGACTTCATATTAGTTTGATCCCAAAGGTTTTTTTTCAGTGCAGATTGTGTTTTACGCAGCAACTGCAGTGCAATCTGATACAGACTTATTGCAGATTAGTTGCATGCTGTAAATAGGTTGCTTGTACATTTCTCCGGGTTACTTAGAAGTCATTTACTGGCTCAGAGAATGAGAGCCATGATCTACTTTGCTGAAACAGCTGTTTGAAGCTTCAGCTGGAATTAAGATGATCAACATGTACTAAAAACAGTATGTAATGAGATTCATTAATCCCCTGTACAATGTTCTCTGCGTTTGCAAATTAACTGTTATGTAACTGCTGTGTTATGGTACAAGCTGTTGCTGTATTGTAGTGATTAGTCCACAAAGGCCTCCTAAGCCATACTGGTTATTGTAAAAATCAACACATTAAATAAATCAAAAAGGTTTGAATCTGTGTATCTGCCATATATAGTTTTTTTTTAGGTTTTGACAGACTGGGTATTTATGACAGTTTCACCTGGTACTTACCCTATTATGTGTATCCCATCATGAATGAGGTGCATTTCATTAGCAAGATCAAAGACCATCTCAGTATAAATGGTGAATGGTGGATGAAGTCTTGCCTTTCACTGACATGCAACATTTATCCAGCAAATGTTTAGGAGTAAACTCTTCACATTTTTCATTGAAGAAGCTTGTTGTGCTGCAGAATGGACTGGACTATTAATAATAATAATAATAATAATAATAATAATAATAATAATAATAATAATAATAATAATATACATGTGAAAGATTTATTATTTGCTTTGGTTAATACACTTAGTTATGTTCTTTTTGCAAGACAAATGCAATCATGCAGTATTTTCAGGGTCTTTATTTTATATTTTGGACAGTTTTCAGTGAAATAAATCACATTTAAACCACTAAAATTACAACGTGAAAATACCTGTCTGAAATTTGCATTGATGACCATTTTTGCACACGTGACAAATCCTTTGTAAAATTCTAATTAAATTTGATTGACTGATTTTCAAAAGGTGAAAGCACAATCTCAGGGTTATTCCAAGATTAGCGTTAGATCATTAGGTCACTAGCACAGGGTAATCAGATCAGAATCGTGAATAGCTTAAGAAAGAGGTGGCCCTCACTGTGAAATCTCTAAATGAAGTTTTGTATTTTTCAGTTACACATAGACATTTGTGTTGGATGTACAACAGAAATAGTCTACAATACATAATGTACATAAAGTATGTGTGAGCAACATGTATGTAGCTGTGTATATTTGGATATGTAGCTATAGGTCCTAACATACTGAGAGATGATATTTGGTAAAGGTGGTGCACACTGAGAAAGAGCTTAGGATGCATTTGCAATGGGTGAAAATAAAAATATGGAAATAAACTGATGATTTATATACTTTCCTCCCCCCTAGGTCTTATATAAAGTTTACATCTCATTCGTGGAGGTGGGGCCAGGGAACATTCACACGGCAGATTATTTCAAAGGAATTGGTAAGAAAGATCACACATTGTTTTTTGTGGTAATCTTTCCTTTACATAATGACAAGTTGGCTTTTTCTCATGACTGAGATCTGGAGGGATTGCTTGTATTTTCTGGCATGATATTGGTATATTGGAACGGGTTCCTTTTGAATGGGTGTTATAAAGATTCTCTGATGGAAATGTGGGTCACTACTGAAAAACTGTAGTAGTGCTGGTAGGAGAGTGTGTTCTGGGTGGGTGGGGGGAGATGGAGAGGGCTTAATGTTTGACTCCATGTCTCCTTCTGCATCACTGTGTGTGTTTCTCTCTGGCGGCCTCCCCTCTGCTCTTCCTCCAGCCTCCTTCCTCATCGTCAGCGTTGGGGGGACGATAGTAGGCCTGATCTTCGCCTTCATCCTGGCCTTCGCCACGCGTTTCACCAAAAAGGTGCGCATCATCGAGCCGCTCTTCGTGTTCCTGCTGGTCTACCTGGCCTACCTGACGGCCGAGCTGCTCTCTCTGTCGGCGATCCTCTCGTGAGTAGCTCCTGCACGCGGACACTAACGTCGTGTTTGAAAAAAAAAACAAAACAAAACAAAAAAAAAAAAACATTGGGCAGCTGGTCTGGCCTTGCAGCCAGCAAAAAAAAAAAGAAATAAATAAAAAATTGGTCTAATTGGTCATGAGTGGACACAGTCATACCAAAGCATGTGGTGGTGCAGAGCATGAGTCAGCCCCTTCTACAGGAGGAGCAAGGATGGGTTCAGCAGGTCCGGAACATTCTATAGAGAAGAGGAATGTTCCATTTACAAGGGTGACACTCTCGGTGACATTTCTCTCTCGGGTAAAACTGCGGGAAATCGACGTCCCCCCCCCCCCCTTAGTCTGAGTGGACAGAATAGTGTGTGGGGTGTCGAGCCCCAGTACAGGCCTTCACAGTGAACGAGGAAGCCGAGGTCACGTGGTGCAGAGGAGGGAGTGTGCTTGCGTTGCGATGGGGCCTGAGAATAGAAGGCTGTGGTTTACACAGACGGAAGTGGGTGTGTGCATCCTGCCTCCCCTGTTACTGCAGAGGAGACGCGGCTCTGACGGAACACCTCAATCAGTATTCCGACCAGCAACAAAATTTAACCAGATGGCGCAAATTACTTCTTGTCAGTGGCTGGGGGGGGCGGGGGGGGGATTGCAGGGCTCCGCCATGTGTGCCACGAGTAGCAGTGCTGTTAGTGATGAAGATGTGAGGTCTTTTGCACTTTTTTATCTTTTGTCTTTTTTATCACCACGATTTTTTGGACTTGTTGCATAAGAATGCTACATTTCCTTAGGTATTTTGGCAGGGTTGTGCAAGGGTACCTTTCTTTCCAAAATCTCCCACACTCAAGGCAACACACGAGAGCAGAGAGAATATATCAGTCTCATGACAGTTATGTAATGATTGTTACTATAATGCATATCTTCAGTAATCCATACACCCCTTCCCCCCCCCCCACACACACACACACAAGCCTGTTTCATGTATATATCCGCATCTGTATGAGCCTACGTCCAATTTAAATTGTGATGAGGTGACAAATTACAACTCATTGCGTTGTATGACCAGGATTAAGATTACTTGCACAAAGAAAGCAGCCAGTGTGAATTTCAATGTGTGGGTCATGATTGGCTTACTTTGATCCGAGGGGAGCTTATTCTCTAAATGAAGACATGGCACGTTGTGACCTTTTTAAAATTAAAATAAAGTGTGTCACTGTTTCATATAGTGCTCTTCATTACGCAGCCCATGGTGTACCACATACATTTATGAAACATTTTGTATATTTATATGAAAATCCACACGTGCAGGACAGTTGCAAAGGGGCATGCATAACGTGTGCGCTATTGTGCAATTAAAAACTAGTGCAAATAATTCACATTGGGAAATGCTGTTTACTGTTATGCACTCTTCCCCGGTGTATTGTGTTCAGTCTATTCTGAGGGACGTCTTCATTTTGTTTGTTTCGGAGGATGGAAAATTTCACGGGAGCGCGTTCGGTTTGGAGCGTTTCAAAAGTGTGTCAGGAAATATTTTCAGCGGCTTCTGCTCAAGACTGCTCAAGATTGCCGTTTAAGCTGTGGCCATTCATCATGTTTTATAACCTATATGTGCTGGCAATTGCCGCAAACGGTGACTCATATATTAAACCATAGCGCCCTCATCTGACCAATAAATTGTTCATGTCTGCCAGAGGCACTCGAGCTGAAGCACCCTTTCCATTTCACAATAGATGGAAAGGTTATTGGCGAAACCGCGTTTAATTTGATATTCTTCATACTGACATTTTAAAATTTTACTCTTTCAAAAATACGGCGTGGCCTTTATTTTACCATTCAGTTTATTTTCTCATCAATATTGATGTTATTTTCTACAAATTCGGTATCGAACGCATCTCTCCCGCTCCGACTCTTCTCTTTCTTTAATGAGTCATTACTAAAAGCTTTGTTTTTCTTTATGACTGCAAACAGTTATCTGCGTAATGTGGGTAAAGTATAAACTGTTGTGAACAGACATCATCATCTGTGTTTTAACAGAAGTTAATTTAAGGAGCTGTATTCCCATGCACTGTGGCTTCAGCACAGTACAGCTGTTGCTGTGTATGAATGCCTGAATGCACCGTGTGTAATATCTGTTTTATCCCCATGTTAATACGGCGACTTGTGAGAAAATTAGCAGATAACTGATCCGGAGCAGCTTGCACAGTTTCCGTTTTGCATAATGATCAATTCATACAGCTGAAGCAATTCAGGGGAAGTACCTTGCTCAAGGGTACAATTGTTGCACCACACTTGGGGATTTAACCTACAAAATTGGAGTATCAAAATGATACACTATTGAAGTACTTGCCTACAGTTCTGAATTCAATTTTGGGGCTATAAATTGGCTTTCATTACCTTCTTTAAGGGAGACCAGGTTACCATTCATTTAACAAATTCATCGCTCTCGAGAGTAGTGTTGCTTGTGTTGTAGCTCGTTGTCATGGCTCCTAGTTTGACTTACCATAACTTTCTGAACTGGACTTAATGTGCTCATGGATAATGAATAATTATTACATAATGAGTATTATCGGTCCTGTGTTTTGTAGTTGTTCCAATTACCTTTGGTATGCACTTATTGTATGTCGTTTTGGATATTGTACGTCTGCCAAATAAATGTAAATGTAATGAGTAAATACCTGTTTTATTAACATCAGCCTTTTCCCAACTGGCAGCATGACCTTCTGTGGCATCGGCTGCAATAAGTACGTGGAGGCAAACATCTCCCAGAAGTCCCGTACCACTGTCAAGTACACCATGAAGACTTTGGCCAGCATCGCGGAGACCATCATCTTCATCTTCCTGGGGATCTCCGCCGTGGATAAGACTAAGTGGGCCTGGGACACAGGCCTGGTCGTCTGTACGCTCATCTTCATCTTGTTCTTCAGAGCCGTGGGTGAGTTTGAGAGCTCTGCACTGCAATCAGGCCGTTCCACAGGCATCAGACTTCTCGTCCAGCTTGCTTTGAAAATCACCGTTTTTATGGATTGAAAATTACTGGGTACTCTGAATGAGATCTTTATTCTTAATTATGTGAATAAGTAACATTTAATTTAATTATTCTAATATATCAACTGACATAATTTATAGAGAGAGGGAGAGAGAGATCTGACTCCAGATAATGCCACATTGCCAATTGTATTAATTTGCATTATGTGAGAACTGCTAAGCAGTTTTATCTGCTAATTATATTTTAAATGCGTTTGCCTGCCGGTTGCTCATGTCTGTGACTCTGTGTCTGTTCATTGTGTTGGAAGGTGTTGTCATGCAGACCTGGGTGTTGAATTGGTTCAGACTTGTTCCTCTCGACAAGATTGACCAGGTGGTGATGTCGTATGGGGGCCTGAGAGGAGCAGTTGCATTTGCCTTGGTTATATTGCTTAAAGTTGAGCACGTGAAAGCAAAGGATTACTTTGTGGCAACCACGATCATCGTCGTGTTCTTCACGGTCATGTTTCAGGTAGGTGCTTTCAGTCGTAAAAAAAATGTTACGTGAAGCTGTGGTGATTGCTAAATGGCTTCCTGTCGCAGTTCATGCCTCACTAATTTTACGTCAAACCGTGTCGCACCCTATTTCCCCCATCTCCAAAAGGGATAACTAAAAGGCTAAATGAAACCGATACAGACCATTGGAGTGGTATCTTATTACTTTTCAGCGTATTTCGCTGAAATTCCATCCAGTCTGTCCAACGGCTTGGTGAAATGAATATAGCGCGGTGCTGATAAAACGCAGTTGCTGATTAGCGGTTGCGTAATTACCACCGTAGCTCTAGCTCTGGCTGGGCTAACATCTCTTTCTCTCTCTGGGTCTCTCCGTGCTCCATTGTCTCCGTTCAGCCGTCTCTCCGATAAAAAAAGAAAGAAGGTAATTGCTGGCAGAGCTGGCATTTTCGGGAGAGAGGAGGTTAAACTGCAGAGATGACTAATCCTGCTCTGAGGCACAGCCAGTGATTATGACGAATGGGGCGGGTGGGGAGTCTTTGTGCCCCCCCCCCCCAATTACAGCACTGGGAGCACAGGCGTCAGGGAGTGGGGCAGGTGGCGGTGCCACCATGGGTCGGGTCTGCACCGGGGTACATCGCGAGAATGGCCTATTTTTCGGCAGGAAGATGACTGGATATTAAAAAATCATCAAGCCTGCTTAACGAAGACAACCGGAGAACATGGTGTAACCTGAGCAGCGTAACAGGACCCTTGGGCAAACAGTGGATGTTTTTCCACAGGCAGCTCCCATGTTGGCTGAATCATGAATAATGAATAACCAATTACATGATTGAAAGAACAATTTCAGAATTGAAGCAATCTGTCGAGACAGGCGGTGGCCAGGGTTTGCCTCCTGCCCATTCTGAATCACCTCCAACCTAGATCTGTAGCCTGAAAGTTATTTCTGTTTAAATAATGCACAGGGTCATATTGTATGACTAAATCAGAAGGCCTTGAGAAAGAGGGACACATGGGCAAAATGAAGAAATTCCCTGAAAATCAGTGGTCAGTGGATTTATTCAAAGATAGTCACGTAGCGTGATATCCCAGCTTTATGATATGCTACAACCTGTGATTGGCTACATGCTAGCTATCAAAGTTAGCAAATCCATCACAGTAGAGTATCTACGTGCTCTTTGTGCAGTCCCGCCGTCCTCTCTGTCTTAAATTCTCGCTTCAACGGGACTTTGTTCACTTCTGCTCTCAGAAAGGTTGTTCCAGGAACTGGCAGGTGTGATGAAAAATAAATAAATGCGGTCAAACTTTAGTCAAACATATCTTTGCGTTTATTGTTAGCATTGCTATTCCAAGTGTGACCAGAACTTATCTACTATGCATATGCTGTACCTGCGGACAACTCTACTGAACGCCAGTGATATTTTTTTCCTTAAATAATCATGAACATTTTTTGAATTCCCAGTATTTACTCAACTATTTAAATGTATTGTGGATTTTGTGATTTCCTCAACACACATATCGACAGCAAGCCCGCGGACATCCCAAAGGAATTTCTCAGTGAGCTCAGTGACTGTGTCACGACCTTTGACCTTTGAGTGGTCAGCAGGAGCTGGTTTTCCAGGGCGCGTTTTTGTGGTGAGTGATTTCAGCTCTGTGCTTGGGAATGTGCAGGGCCTGACCATCAAGCCGCTGGTGAAGTGGCTGAAGGTGCCGCGCAGCACCAACCGGAAGCCCACCATCAACGAGGAGATCCACGAGAGGGTGAGTGTCGTGCTGCAAGCCTACGCTTTCGTAAAACATTCGGGAATGCACAGCCTCGACGGCAATCTCCACACGTGGGTAAAGTCGGCACTTCGCACAAGCGCTTCCGTTTTCATTTTCGTTCTGTTCATTTGCTTTGATCCGAAGCCGGTTTCACATTATTTATTATTTGTTACATGCAAATCCTTGTATACCGCTGGATGTTTGCTTCAAAAATTCAGTTCAAGCACCTTTAAGGGTTACAGTGCTGCTGCAGCACACCCGTCCTTCACAGCTCTACCATGCCGGGAGCTCAACCACTGCATTTACATTTCATTTGCATTTCGGCAGATAACCGAGGCTCTTAACCAGTTATTGTCTGAACAAATCTATGCTAGCAAGTTTTAAAACGCTGTATAATCCGAAAGCTTCAAATATGTTGAACTTTTTCAATAAACGTAAAATTTACAACAAACATAACAGTTACAGTTGAGACAATACCTTCTACGGCATAAAGAACTAGACAAATGGGCAGATATCAGATCCTTGCTAAACCCTTTCATAATGCATGGTGTAATCTGCATTTAACCGAATCAGCAGTAATTTGATTAAACAGCCATTAGACTGAATTCTGATTTTTCGGTGTGACTTATTTTTCACGAGCTAGAGCTATGGCTTCGAAAATGATGACCTTGCAAGCCGTTTCTGTGCTGATGCATCGGGGTATTTTTAAACTCTGCAGCTGGCTCATCCAGTGAGCAGGAGTGGCGTCATTTTTGCTCCAGTAAAAAAAAGTTAATCATCAAAGGCCTTTATCTGCTCAGAAGCAGAAGCATTTTCATTAGGTAGCTGGGCACATTCTCTCTGATAATGGTAGCAGAATAACTGGAGGCATTCTGTGTCTCCTCTCCCCTGAAAGGACTCTTCAAACGGGATGTTTAAGTGTGATCCCAGCTGACACAGTCCTGCTGGCTTGCCCAGTGATAGTGAACCCTCTGTCCCCTCACTGTCTGTGTTAAGGACCATGCGAACTGCGCCTGTCAGTCCCAATTACCATCCATCAATCCATCCATCAACTATACCCGCTTATTCCTGGGCAGGGTCGCGCGAGGTGATGGAGCCTATTCAGTCCCAATGAGTTTTCAAGTATACAGGCTGAGTTACCAGCCTAGGAACAGAGAAATTATATTTTTAATGTTCAGACATGGGGTTTTCACATACCCGTAGAGGCCAAGAAAAAAAAGTAAAAACATCCACTGTCTTATTCTTCAGAGAAAAAAAAAAATCCTTTAGGGATCCTGACGGTGCTATGCTCAATCATTCTGGATCATACACAGAGTGCCTGTGGTCCCTAAGTCTTGAAAACACAGCCTCCCACGTTTTGAGTGCAGTGATTTTCCCTGTGCTCTGTGTCCAGTCACACTGGAAATTTAGTGGTGTTTAGAAGGTTTGGCCAAATGTTGCCCTGGGGGCTGGGACAGGGGTGGTGATTATGATGTCCCACACCTTTTCACTTGTGATTGATTGGGTACTTGCAATCTTTGTGTGACAACTGCATCAATAGCAAAGTCCTGCAGTATAGGAACTGTGGCAGCTCAGCTGGAGCACAGTGAAATGAGGCAGAAGCTGACCATGTGTTTTGGACGACATGCGTGTCAGTGTGAACCCTCCAAAAACTGACAGAGTATGTTCCAGCAATGAGATCGGTAGGCTTCAGAAAGGTCATGCATAACAAGATGATTTTGATTCTTTTAGAGTGAGCAGAAATTTCTTTCTGGTGACCTCATGATCTTCATGTCATTTCCTATTTTGTCTAGTGATTTCAGAATGCTGCTAGTGCTGTCAGATGCTATGCTTGAGTCAAAGCCCTGCCTGATGCAGGGTTTTCTAAATTCTGGACCCCTTTTGTTTGCTAGTTTTCATTGCTAGTATTTATTCTCTCAGTATAACACGCTGTAAATAGATCGCTAGGTAGAATTAGCCCTTTACAAAGATCAGTGGTTGCAATCTCTGGCAAATAATTGCATTTATGATTTGCAATGCACTCTGTGTCTCTTTCTTTTAAAAAAGGGATTGTATTAAGCACCCTGATTGAGGGGTTGAAAGCCTGCTAACTTAAACTACTTTAAACCCCTACCTGTGGAAAGATAATAGCTCAGGAATAAAGACAACCGCAATGAACCATGCCTGTATTGTGTCTACGTTAAATGGAGAAAAATGAACAGTGATTAGCGAGGAGGCCAGGCCCAAACTGGGCAGACCCTGGCTCAAAAGATTAGGGTCCCTTCACGTCTCTGAATTTTACAGGCGTTTGACCACATCCTGACTGCAGTGGAGGACATCGCTGGGCTGAATGGCTACCACCACTGGAGAGACAAGTCAGTGTCCCTGTCCCCTGATGCCTCAGATCTGTAGTTTCTCTGGAATAAAGCACATTATTTTAACCTTAGAACCACACAAGCATTATGATGTTTATAGAGATGTATATCTAATATTTATTATTATTATTGTTATTATTATTATTATTGAGCAAATCCTTATGTGTATAAGGCATACTCCTCATGCAGCACCACATAATGGCATCCTCTTGTTCACCCTCCCATTCCCCCTCTCTCATGAATGTAGGTGGGAGCAGTTTGACAAGAACTACCTGAGTAAACTTCTGATGCGGAAGTCTGTGTACCACAAAGGGGAGCTCTGGGAGGTGTACCAGAAGATGAACATCAGGGATGCCATCAGTCTCATTGATCAGGTAAGGCCTGCTGTTAGTCTGACTTACAATGGGAAGTGATTCAGTGATTTAACATCGCTGCTGAATTCTCTGACAGATTGCTACAGACGCTCTGTTTGAGTGCACAGACCTTAGCATGTGCGGTACTTAATTGGGCTGCTTTCAGACTCTTATCCTCCCGTGTGCTTGTTCCAGTTCCGTTGGCAGCAGTAAACATTGGCAGAAAGGCAAAGGTTAATTTATACATTCTGCTGATACATGCGAGTCTCCGTATGAAGGTTCAAAGTCAGTGTATGCTGAAGTCAGTCCCACTGTCTGTGAAATCCTCATTACCATGGCTGTCCTCTGAAAACCTGACTCCCATATCCTATCAAAGCAATATTGACTTCCTAATTAAAGGATGAATCATTGGAATAAAAAGCTTGCTTACTACAGTCGAAGCTCTTTGCAAAATACTGATGCAAACGCCAGACTACATTGCTTCTCCTCATTTTTCTGTTCACTGTGGCAAATTGCAGCTTGTGAATGTGCAAGTATGCTCTTCAAACACTAATAGCTGACTTCATGTATGCTTAGCTGAAAAGTGAGATGGATTACAAGTAATATTGCTATATTTCAGGGCAGCTAAGTGGGTCCTTTGAAAGCTTGTATGGATATTAAAATAATATTTGAGATATTTCGAGAGGAGGAAAGTAGTGCAGTCATTTCAGTATGTGATATTTTAAATGTAGAAGTGTCCACAGATTCTTCATTATTAAAATATAGGCTTTTGAAGGTTTAGTGTACACAGTAACACATTTTAGGGTGGTCACTTTGTGAAGCATAACAATTTAACCCAGTTGCTTGTATCAGCATTAGGACAAAGATTAAAACCACAAGGTGAACACTTTCTCGAGTATTACCCCTGTATAATGGTTTCCCCAATATGACCAGCAGATGGGGCCATTTTCCAACACATAGCCTAAACACATGCGTATGCGTAACACTGAGTTGGCCATAGACAAATTCATTCTGCCAGATATGCATTTATTTAATCAATTTGATATGCCTTGTACAGGCCTTGGTTTAAGGTAAAATTAGTGGGCAAACTATATACATTGATGTTCAAGTGTAGTTTTTCTAAAAGCAACAAAATAACATCTAATTCTAAAAGAAAACAGCCGTATGGCCTGTGATCTCCCAGCTTCCTGTACGTAAATGCTCTATATAAGTACAGCAGTGTCTGAAAGCTGTGTCTTACCCTGCTCCATCCTGGGGACAGGAAAATGTCCCTCTGCTAACACTGTCAGCCATATTCTACGCATGCACGTGGGCACACACACAAAATCATGACAAAGTGATGATATGACTGAGCCCCTGTTCTGTCATAAGCAGGGGACTTCTTCATGATTCCAAACAACTGATGTTACATGAACCACAGAAACACAGATGGTGGTCCTCAACAGTGCAGTGGAGAGACTGACAATATTTATCTTTTATAAATTACTCAATGCTGTTTTTTTGATGATTCGGAATCCCAGAAAAGTATCATTTCCTCTATCCTTGAGTTTTAGGCCACACAGCTTTCTGTGCTGCGTCGAGCTGCTAATATTAGCACAAACAAAGTCCTTTAAAAACTGTTCTCTGCCAAAAGTGGACCACCCAGTCGTCGACAAGGAGGAAAGAACAAGGTGAAGCATTGCCTAAGGACAGACGCGGGAAGTGAAGTTATGAATAAAAAGAGGATTAAGTGAAAGTTATTTAAACGTCCACAAAGATTGAGTGGATTTAGATTAGATCCCTTTGAAATGGTGAAGAGGAGAAAGCATGTGTAACATAAGAATAAGTCTGCTAATGGTTCAACCTTTCAAATAAGCTCAATTGGTCTTTGTTACTCAGGTTATGTAAGGAGGTGTTGAATTCTCTTATTTCTGACTGATTTTGACAAGCTTACTTTGTCCACATCTTGAGAACAATTCTTCTTCTGCATCGCCATAACATTCTAAAGCAATCTGAAGACATTATGTTGGTTTCAGCCAAAAAATGTGATGCACAGATAATAACAAATCTATTATTTTCAAATGCCCATTATTTTTCGTCTGTTATTTCTTGACGTGCAAAATTCTTCTAGCTAGAAAGAGTGCATTGTGGTGGCACCGGGTCCGGTTGAGGGGGCCATAGGGGCTTGCGGGGGATGATGGGAAGGTTTCCACCCTGCAGTGCGTTCCTCTGTGTCTCTGCAGGGGGGCAATGTGCTGTCCTCTGCCAGGCTGTCTCTGCCGTCCATGGCCAGCAGGACGTCTTTTTCAGATGTCACCAACGTCTCCAACTACCTGTGAGTGCAGAAATGGCCTCCCCTGTGTTTGTGTGTCCGTGTGTATGCGTGTGAGTGTGTTTTTGAGTGCATGTGTACGCGTGAGTGCATGCGTTTGTACATGTGTGCACGTGAGTGTGTTTGTGTGCGTATGCGTGTGAGTGAGTGGGTTTGTGTGTTCTTGTGTATGTGTGTGTGTGTGTTTGTGAGTGCATGTGTGCACGTGAATGTGATTGTGTGTGTGCGTGCATGCATGTTTTCATGGGTACATGTGTGTGTGAGTCCATTGTGTGTGCGTGTGCGCATATGAGTGTGCCATCTGACCTTTTTTATAACTATAACATTTTTTAAAAAGTTTTATTCATATTTTTGACTTAATGGCACAACTTGTGTTTTCTGTATGTTTAATTCCTGTCCACTGTGAAACATTTGAGGTTGCTGATTTTCTTGTTGAAACAACATTCACAACCAATTATTAAAATATTTGTTTTATTTATTTCTAATGCATTATGAGTAAATGTAAGCCTTTAACAGGCTTCTGCAGTCACTCACTCCCACACCCTCCAGGCTGTGCCTACCTGAAATATACATCTTATACATCCTTTGTTTTCTGATTAGCATCTGCTTACTTCCTCTTGAAATCACAAATCCTTATAATTACTACAGTCAATTATACCATAAATGGTTAATTTCAGTAAAGTGTGGACATGTGTCAGATTACTGTATGAACGTAAATAAATGTCGTGATTAGAGCGTAGTGCTCATGCATTGCGTTCGGCGAGTGACGCGTGTGTCCGGCTTCTTGCCCCCTGGCAGACGGGGGAATGAGAGCGGAGTGTGCCTGGACCTGCAGGTCATCGACATGGTGCCGAGTGGGAAGGTGCAGGAGGAGACAGAGACACACCATCTCCTCACCGGGAACCTGTACAAGCCTCGGCGACGGGTAAGGCCCAAGTCCTCCCAGCTGGTCTCTGTCACTCAGTCTCTGTCACTCAGTCTCTGTCACTTAGTCTCTGTCACTTAGTCTCTGTCGCTCAGTCTCTGTCACTCAGTCTCTGTTCCTCAATCTCTGTCACTCAGTCTCTGTCACTCAGTCTCTGTCAATCAGTCTCTGTCGCTCAGTCTCTGTCACTCAGTCTCTGTCACTCAGTCTCTGTCGCTCAGTCTCTGTTCCTCAGTCTCTGTTCCTCAGTCTCTGTCTCTCAGTCTCTGTCTCTCAGTCTCTGTCTCTCAGTCTCTGTCACTCAGTCTCTGTCGCTCAGTCTCTGTCTCTCAGTCTCTGTCTCTCAGTCTCTGTCGTTCAGTCTCTTCAGTCATTCGGTCTGTCTGTCAACAATCTAACCAGTCTGTCTTCTTCCATCCTCCAAAACAATTGGTCCAAATGACTACCCTTCGACCTGCATCTCCCCCTAAAACATCCCATAATGTTTCTGTCACACTCAAATGTCCCCTTGACCCCCTCTGTCTCTCATCTGGGCCTGTTCTGTGCCATTTAATCCCACGTTAGTGTCCCACGTATTTTTGCTTCACTTCCTGTGTTGCAGTACCAGGCACACTACAGCCGTCACTTCGTGATGGTGGGGGACCGGGAGAGGCAGGACCGGGAGGTGTTCCAGAGGAACATGCGCAGCCGCCTCGAGTCCTTCAAGTCCACCCGCCACAAGGGCAAAGGGCGCCACAAGAAGGACCGCAGCCAGAAAAAGGCAGGACCCCGTCGCCGACGCCAACCTTCTATCGTGTCTCCCGGAGAGAGAGTCGTTATGGCTGAGTTTTGGTTCCCCGCACCCTGAAAAACAATGAGGCGTGACAGAGGTTTCACAGAGCCCGAGCTGAAGAGGGATGAGCAGAGAGGCTTGTGGCCCTGCGTTTGTGTCGCCTTGGTGTGACCTGAGGGCCATTAGACGAGCTGCTGAAAGTCACACTGACGGCAGCAGAACCTGAGAAGAAGAAGCCTCTAATAGGGCATGACTGATTGTGTGTGGGGGAAGACATTCAGAACCCAGTTAGAAGATGCTGGTACTCTTCGCCCTGATTAATGACTATGCTGAAATGGTGATAAGTATACTCTATTCAGTGGCCTGAGGGATGAGGGATGTGCGTGTTCGCAGTAGACTCCTTTCAGTTCAAGCCGTACTTGTGCTTGGCATCCTTCATTAATATCTGTTTCCTTATCGGATCCTTATCCAGGACAGCTTAAATAGCTTATGTTTTTTGGCCTGGGTATTTAATGGAGGTTGATTCACGTGAAAGACTATCTGAAGGCCCAGCAGCAGCACCCCATCCAAGATTCAAACTGAGGAAAAATAATTAAAACCTCAAATCTTTTCAGGTTTCAAGCCAAGTACTTAGGGTGACGGTTCTGTGTAACCTCTGTGACATATGTACATTTTCACGATGAACGTCACATTAAATGACTTTGGTCTGAACCCAAAAGAAATCACATATGGATCATATTTGTCCTGATCTGGACCAGCTATGGAGTTAGTTAGATTCGGCTGGCATTGGATGCAAGTGTAATTGCCCCTGCGTGCATCATTTTGTTTTACCAATGTTCTACTGACACATAGCATCCCGTGATAGGTGTGGTGATTAATACAAGGTTAGCATATGCTTGCCAAATAGGAGAAATCTGTCCTCGGTCTAAATGAATATACTTGGTCTATAATGAATTGAATATACAGCCCATATGGGTTGTGTCTGACCTGCTGACCATGTGTGCAGAAAACTGATTTTTCAGCTGTGTTGAATTTGAGTGTAACAAGGACAGGAGTTCTGCTCCATTCTAAGATTCCTGCAATGGGTACTTTCAACATACCGTACCCATTTCCTTCAATAAAAACATTTTAGACTGAAAGAAGATAGTGTTTCTCGGATATCCATAATAGAGTATGAGTATATGAATAGCTCTAGTGTGAGGCTGCTGTTTAGATTTCTTGTGACATATCTGATACAGTTATCAGCATAATGGACATAAGAGCCAACATTTCATGTGGGTTTATTTTTCAGCGCAAGGGTTCAGATGCCAAGGAGCAAGACGTCAACGGCAAACCAAGAAGAAATGTCAGCTGGCAAGACAGCGGTAGGGATTCGACGCAGCAGAAACAGGAATTTAAGTTTCACTTTTGCTTTAGTGCTGACTTAACGATAATGTTAATTTATGCCTCTACTTTGCATTTCTCATCAGACATACATATTCAGCATGGTATGTGTCAATCAGTGAAACCTAGTAAGCAGTAGAGAATAACGGAGAATTTCTGTTTGGCGGCAGTTCCGGTGGTCCCAACCGCAGAATCAGAGGAAGATAAAAGTGAAAACTCTGACCCTGAGAGAGAAGAGGATGTGGGCATCACCTTTGTGGCTCGCAAAGCAGAAGAAATCTCAAGGGAGGAAGCGAAACCAGGTGAGCGAGGCCTGCTAGGCTTGCTTTCCAGTTAAATGCTGATTTAAATGTATTTCAGCACACAAGACTTCTCTATTGATTAATTAAATGTGTTTCAGCACACAGGGCTTTTTATATCTTGCAGAATGCAGAGATAGCAAATTCAGACAGTACCTTATAGCAGGCCAGTGTTGTGTTCAGAGCATTGCTTGCTTCGTGCTCTGTACTAAAGCTTTGTTTCACCATTGTCTCTCTTAAGCCTCACCTGCGCTGGAGGTGTGTCAGAGCCCCTCCGTCATGCCCCCGTCTCCCACCTGCGCAGAAAAGCACCTACCCTGGAAGGGGGGTGGGGGCACTCTCCCCGTCTGCGTCTCCATGGAGACCACCAAGATCATTCCCATCGACCTTCAGCAGGCCTGGAACCAGAGCATCTCGTCCCTGGAGAGCCTGGCGTCCCCCCCCGCGCCCGCCGAGCCGCAGCACCCGCGGGTGGCGGCCATATTCAGGCAGGAGGGGGTGTGGGCGGGGGGAGGCGCGCCCGTGCTCAGCGCCCGCTTCCAGTTCCCGGGCGAGGAGGAGGAGGAGGACGGCCAGTCTCTGCAGCAGCAGGAGGCGCAGCCTCTCATGAGCTCCGGAAGACCTCCACCGCATCCTCCTGCTCCTCCTCCTCCCGCCTCTCAGGGTGCGGGGAGGAGACCCCCCGCGTTTAACAGGAACCCCCGCGGGTATCTGAGGGGCCTGGTGACAGCGCCCCCTCCTGGCAGTGCGCTGCGCAGCAGAGGACCCACACAACTGTAGTTTACTGAAGCTGCAGAGCGCACGAAGGCCCTGTCTGCATCACACTCACACCTGTGTCTGCCTGGCTCAGTCTTATTCCTCCAAAAGGTGGCACGTGTCTACAACAGTCATGGCCTAACATACCATCATATTATGCGACAGAGGACCTTTTTTCTGGCATATTTTAAACTATTTCGATTTGAGTAAGTTGGCCTAATGTTGTGCATACTTCTGATTATTATTACTTCTACTTCTGAACACCTTTTTGTAGGGTAGGCCAGAATCTTGTGTCCCATTTCACTAAGATTCAAGGTGGATGTGCTGGAAAAAAAGGTGGAAATTGTGGTGCGGGTAGTGTGGCAGGGACAGGGCAACTACTTGCAGGAAAAGCTGCTTATATATGAAATGATGTCACAATGTCAAATGATGTCAGTTACCGTACGTGTTTTCCGTTTTGCTATTTCACATGCTCATGCCTACAGTAGTGTTTTTAGCATATATTTTGAGAAGTCTGCATGTTCTTTTCACATTACCACAGATTTTTTTTAAAAACTGGACAGACTCTACTTGAGTAAATGCAGAAGCCCTGTTTGATTGCATTCTCTAAACTGAAGTGTGGCAATGAGAGATTCAGCCTGGCGTCAATGTCAATGTTTTTCCCTTCTGTGGAGTAGAATAGGACATAGCTTGACTCTTTCCTCTCATTCAAATAACTCAAGATATTAGAGAAATGTAATATAAACTAGAGCAATAAGATTTACTCCCTCCCACTTATGATACACCTCATTTTTATGAATCAACAAGAGAAATGCAACATTACTGACAAGAATATCTCGGTATCAGTGAAAGTTGCATGGTGTACAGAAAATCCTGAAAATGATCAGGTATATATTTATTATTACTTTCACAGGTGAGCCATTTACGCTCATCACATACAGTTTTGGCATTTGATTTGTTCCCATAAGATGACTGAATAGCAACAATTAAATTATCCTGTGTCTAACAGTACTCTTATTTATTTGTGAATTATGAATGCAGCCTTATTTATGAGTGTCATGTTTTCTTTATATAAAATCTTTTTCATAAATATTGATGGACACACCTTTTTGTAAAGCTGAAATAACTGAAAACAACAAAGAATTAACTACCAAAGTGAACAACAATGAATGTGTCTTGTGTATTGTCAATCATTACTGCATTCTATCATATTTTATATTTGAAATTGTTGTTGTCTTTGATGTAACTGATGGAGAATTGATGTGCTAAAATGGTATATAGAGGCTTAAACAGTGCCATTATATAGTGCCTAATCTAAGTTATTTGACAAGAAAGCTTAATGATATATTTCAATACTTCCATTCCTTTTCTGAGTAATAAGCATACAAGTACATGCTTATCTGTTCAGTTCAAATAGACAAAAATAGACATAAACATGAATACCAGCTAAATACCTGTTGTTGAGGTACATATTATCAAATGTGTGGCAAGATAGAAAATAGAGAGAGCATACAGATTAACTTTTGACAGTACCTAATTATCCACAGCATCTCATGGTATAGCCTACCAAATTTACAGACAGTAGAAGGCAAACATTTGCATGTGAGCTATAGGCTACTCGATTTGAAATCAATTTACAATGATTTTTACCTGAGAAGCCAAACACTGTTCACCACCATATAGATATAAATGCAACATTGAACACACATTCACATACAAATAAATGTGAACATGTTAGACAGCCATGACATATGTCTCTGTTATGGTAAGTGACACGATTAAAGTAGGCTAACACTAGTTTTAGACAGCAGAGTAGAACATGGGAGGGATTTTGAATCTCAAATGGGCCTTACTGCTGTGGTCTTGTGATGTCCTATAACTAGTCTGTTCTTTTTTAGTAAAAAAAAGTGTTACTTTGTTCTTGAATCCCAATGTTTTATTAAGCAAAATCCCCAGAATGGATGTATGACGACGTATGCACTGGTATGGGATGTGCCTTCAAAAAAGTGTAGACGCAAATAGAAGCGGGGCCTTGAAGACATTCGCAGTGCCTGGCGTTGAGCGTGCGGCCGTTTGTCACCTTAACTGTCTGTTACTGTAATTTTAACTACATTTACCGCCAATTAAATATGCAAAGAATGTTGTACTGGCCTATTTTAACGAGATAACTAAAAGTGTCTTTTTTTCCTTCTTACAACGGTATGTCTGTTATGTAGAAAATCAATGTAAAAACATATCTGTGCCAAATGTTAACTTCTTCAAATGTTCACATGGGTCCAATAATAAAGGTTAAAATAAATTCAAACATGGTTCTATCAATAAATTCATCACTTTCCCTCTTGTGCGGTCTCATCGGAAGCAGATTGACGTAAATTAGGTTAGTCTAGCACGTGTAATGCAGCTGTTGGTCAAGCACTGTATTGCGAGCAATTCCAGACCTCGAGCGATATAAGATGAGTAAATTATTTCAATTAACGAACCAGTTGAAAAACTATTCCCACATCATGTGACATGTTAATAAAATTTTTTTATTTCTGTGCTTCAATGCTTTAAACCATATGATCATTTATTTTAATTTAGGAAACTGCAGCGCACTAATGTCTGTTAGCATTTGCATACATCGGCCTCCATGGCAGAGTGATCTACATTGTACAGCTAGCTTATCGTGTTGTTCAAACTCCACCAATTAACGAGTCTAACGCCATGGTATATGTAAGATGATTCTGATACCCGAAATACAAATCAGAGGTTTCAACATTAGGCAGTTAAATAGACTACGGCCACCTTTGTGGGTCGGCTGCTGTTGCTGGGTCAGGTGAGTAACTAGCTAGTTCGGCAAACTGGCTACATAGCTAACTGGGTAATTCCAGGGTAACTGCTACTAGCGTAGCGTTGCCATATGCTTAGCATGACTCCTGTTCTCACATCACTGCCACCGGTTTTTGTTGGGTAACTAGAACTAGTGTAAATGAGTTAGTAGCTGATACGAAGCGTAGGCTGGGCTCGTGCCATGGGGGCGGTGTATGCAGGTTTTCATTCCAACCAATAATGCTGCCTTAATTGAGTCCAATACTCATTCAGCCATATGCGTTAACTGCATTAAGCACAGATTAAGATTTTTTTAGACAATGCGGTCACATAGACGTGGTCACCATTGTGCACAAACCTCATCCTAATCGCAATAATTTAACTAATTATATAATCAAGATCTGAGGCTGGAATGAAAACCTGCATACACACGGCCCTCCATGGCAACGAGTTTGACACCACTGGCGTAGAGGCTAATCTAGCAAAATCCATTGGAAACGGCTAGGTAATGGTTGCTAGATCGTTAAAACGTTTTAAAACGTATTTTAAACAAGTTAACGAATAAAGCTTATGAGACTGTTGCTGTATATAGACTAGCCAAAGTATTATTTAGTTTACGGTTAGCTAATGCTAAGACGAGTGTAGTTAGCTACACTGGGACTGGAGATTCTTGAAAATGCTACCGTTTGCTGGTACAGAAATCTAGTCTAGCTGCGAGTAGTAATACCTACGGACTTGTCGCATGGCCTGTGAAAACAAGGTAGCATAGCTTGATAGCGAATTTTTACTCGCAAGATGGGTTTTAAAAACCGCTACCCAAATTGCTCCTAAGAGCTAGCTTGTTAACTTTAAGTTTAAAACGACGGAAACTTGAGTTACATTAGATGGCTGCCACTGCACTGGCTGGTGGTAGGCAGTGAGCGTGTTACTGATGCACCCCTGGTTCTGCGAGAGTGCTTTTAAGCTAGGTTTTAAGTGATACGCACCTGTTTCATCCTGTTAACATCACTGATTAAACTGTTTAACTGCTTCAAATACAAAGGTCGGTGAGGGGGAAATAAGGATTATATGTGTAAGAGGATTTAATTTACAACGTAGCCTTGATAGACAGAATGCAAAAATGTAAATGCAATAGGTGCAGTTGGAGGTTGTCTTGAAAATTCTGATACAATAAATTGTCCAATTTTCTTTTTTTCTCATTGGATGGAAGTGTCCCAATATCGGATCTATTTTTTTGGTAGTTGCTGTGTCTGTTGCATGCCGTGATTCATGCAGTGCTGAAGAGTACAGAAAAGCCAGGGATGTATTTGCCAGAATCAAGGAAACTTTATGCTTCAGTCTCCAAATCACAGTCTCGATCTATTCGTTCCTGGATCATTGGTCAGCAGGTTACACAAAGGGGTACTCGAAATGTCAAACACTGATCCAGGAACAGCTGTGTGTCAGTCAGCTGTTTGTGCAGGCTTCAGCCTGCCATGTATGGATTAAGAGGCGATGTTCACCCATGTGTATGGCTCGTTCCAGTGGCCTCTGGGAAAATTGCTCTCTAGGGTGGAAAACCTGCTCACATTCTTCGCAGATGTGACAGTGCAGTCCACCGGATTGCTTTATTTGGGTATGAGAGGCATGGCGCACTTGAGATGGGTAATTTTCCATATAAATAACAGACAAGGTAGCTGGTGTCCCGGCAACAGAGGATGTAAATTCTGAGTCTGAATTCAGTGCAGTTGAACAATGAAGAAAGAGTCTTGTCAAGCAATATAGTGTCTTATTTAGTTCAAACCTTTCTTTACAATCATTTGCATGCAACAATCCTGGTAAATTTATTTTTTAAACTAGGTTGAGTAGGTGAAGTGTGGCCAACTGGCAACATTGGTTTTAATTGTTCTTTGGCATGTTGGCTACTATTTTAGTTCAATTATCTTTACTCTGGAAAGGTGTTGTTGAGCATGTCACGGCATGTCAGAGGTATTTTCAGGTTGCACAATAGTTCTCCTGTATAGGCATTCAGCTGAGGTACATGTGCTCAAACAGTGCGGAGGAGCTTTAAATCAGGTGACACATAGGGTGTTGTTCATTTACACTGTTGTGCATTTCAGTGAGACATAAAAGCTTTATTCCGAGACCACCTGTTTGCAGAAGCCCTTGATGATACACGCTGCTAACATGCACACTGGCTATTTCTGTTGGAAGTGTTTTCAGGTTGTGCAGCCCAGTGTGGGACAGGCTAGGGAAGAGTGGGGTGGCTAAAACTTTGGAAACCGTGGGCTTCCTTCTAAGTTTTTTAAAAATAAGCTTCACATCACCTGTGAGTTTCATTCTCACATGTAGGAAAACTTAGGGCAGTCTATATGGTTTTTATTTTCACCCTTATATTATATTGGCTATTAAAATGTCCCATGAACTCTGGATGTCGTCTTGGATTAAAGTCACATTAATGAACTCAAAAAGGGCTTGTCTGGTTGTGAGCTGTGCGCATTCTACATGCACATCAGTTGTTATTCAACATTATGGCACATGTTTATGGCATACATGTTTAAAGCCTACATTTTAGGCTCTTTTTGGTACCCTCCGTGGTTTCAAATAAGCATGTCAGATTAAAATAATAATTTTCAGTTCTGTGCTGGAAAGGACATTCCCCATGAACCAAGTGTTCATTTATTTGAAAGTTGAATTTGCTCAATCTTTTTTTTGTGCAGTTGCTTTACTGCATATGTTCTGTGTTAACTCATGTTTGCTAATCTCAGTGTGGTGGGAAATCAATCCAGATGTTAAAATTAAAACTCACTTTCCTGTCGTGTAGGTTCATTTGTAATGGTTCAGCTGTCATAAAATAAGCCTGTACTGGTGAAATACACCTGAGAATGGTAGTGCCTGACAGCTGGCATGCTGACTAATTTCATACCTGTCAGTCTTGTCAGTCCTTGTGATTACTTTTTGCTGTTGAGTTGAGGATTGTTGTCTAGCTGGCAGTATGAAGCAGCTAGCCTGGGTCAGAAATTAATGTTGTTTTTTTAGCTCACAATCAAGACAACTCTGTCAGCTCAACAGACAGGTAGGTAGAAACACTCATAGAAAGGCATTAGATTGTGACAGTTCTCTGCCTGATTGTGTGGATTTAATCTGACCTTTCATGTAAAGAGCATTGCGTTTGTCAAGAAGCAATGGAATTGCTTCGTACACATTACACATTTTATATACTGCAGTAGTGCTTGCCTTATCAGGTTTGTGCTAAACTGTTCACTTTTTGTTAGAGAGAGAATAGTTTTATATGGCTGATTCCTAGGCCTGAACTTGAATTCTAAGAGTGTATTAATTGTGTTAATTAAGGTGGGTGATGGGTTAGCATTTGTCAGTTTGACAGTGATTCATTTTTTCACAATTCTTTAGCCCTGAACATTAACCCTGTGTTAATGTTCCTCTGCGGGGAAAGCTGTTAATATATATTTGAATGGTCCCAGAATCTTTCGTTTTCCTCTTTTAAAGTGTGTATGTAAACAGTTCTTGTCTTATATATTCCCCAGGGAGAAGAGAGTTAATCAGATCTGTCTCTGTCAGCTTTTGGGGTGAAGAGGTTAGTTGTGTTTGGGGCGCACAGCATTCATGTTTGCATAAATATGCTGTCATGCTTAATTGGTGCCTTTTCCGCGCATAATCGCGCTGTAATGAGTCTGGGATCATCACTCAATTTCAACACGCATGCAACATCTTGCTTGTTTGTTTTTTTTTATAACCTGACTCCAATATGCTCCTTTCCCCAGTGTTGCTTACTTGCACCACGGTATATTACAGACTGTGGGCTTGATTATACGAAGATTATGGCTACTGCGTGAGAAATTGGGATTAGACAATGAGACACAGTGTGTTTTATGATTCATTATATGTTAAGCAGATTACACTTAATAGAAAATTTTTAGCTACGAGTTAAAAATAATGGAGTTGTTAGTAACGGTCTTTATATAATAATGACTGGTAGGCCTGGCAACGGTTGTCCTAGGCTGCATGCCTAATTCTGAATGAGAATCAGTGCTCTAAATGGAAATTAAATGGCTAATGCTAGAATTCGTGTTACGGTGGGTAGGTAATGGGCAATTTGAGTAATAGGATTGGAAACATCTCCAGGCGTTAGGGATCTTAATGCTTGGCAAAACGAGACGTGAAACTATTGAAACGTCTGCATTTTAAATTCGCCCTGAACATTATTTGTATTGTACTACTGTCTGTCAGTTTCCTTCAATGGCGCCTGAAAGGCTAAATGAATTAGCCACCCTGTGTTCTAGTGTAACATTCGCCGTTCAGGATGTTGCAACGGGCCCTGAAGGTGGCTGTTGGAGATCAGCATGTTTGTCGAGGTGACTCATATTTATGGGACTCATAATTATCATGGGAGCTCCACGCAGCCTGTGCCCATGCTATAACAGATAACTGACATGCCCGAATGAACCCAAGCAGTTTACACTCCTCCTGGAGGTGTGTGTTCGAGTGATGGAGAGCTGTTAAGTTAACTCTTCTCATTGGGTCATGCTTTTTAACACCAGAAAAGCAGCTTGTTTGTGAATAGAACACATCATCTTATTGTCGGAAGATTTAGTCTAATTACTTGTGATCGAAAGAAAAATTCATAGTAGTGTATGCAAACTGATGCCTTATTATTTGGACTTCTGGTGCTACATTTTAACAAATCTTCGATTTATCGCCATTTATCTATCTTATAATGGTTGTTTTTATCTGAATTATTTTTCATCTTAGTCAGGTGAGTCACCTAAGTCAAATTTACTGAGCACCTGTTGGGTGGAGGAGGGTGGGGAGGGCGGGATGGGACGGTTTGCAGTATTTAAATTTAGTAATTATTTAAATGACAAAAAAAAATTCTCATGCAACAGCAGAATTTTTTGTTTGTAAAGACCAAAATTGGTTATTAAAACACACGCACACACAAGGTGCCTGAGAAGATCTGTTTTGACACTCACACTGTGAAGAATTCACACTCAATAGCTCTTAGTACTAATGAGCACAAATGTCACAGTGTTTAGTTAAGTCTAATTTTGCTGTTGCCCGTGGTAACCACACTGAGACATTACCAGCCTTCATATTGTTAGGGTTTCTCCCTCTCCGAGTTACGGAGCGTGCTCAGTGAGTGCCCCCCAGGACTGGACCGCGGGCCACTCAGGATAACGAGCGGAGAGGGTCCCTGTTCTCTGCTGGGGGGGGGGGGGGGCTTTTCCATTCTCTGCTTGGGGGGGAGGGGGCTTTTCCGCCCAGCTGTCTGTTACATTCACACAGGATCAGATCGGGAAGCTCACGTGCTGAAACAGGCAAATGAGGGAAGCAGAGGGTTTTGGAGGGAGAGAGAGAGAGGGGGCAGGGAGGGAGGAAGGGATGTGGGGTGGGATGGGGGAGGGAGAGGGAGGGGGAGGGGGAGGGGGGAGGAGCAGTCGGGTCGAGTCGCCAGGCTGAGAGAGGGAGAGCATGTTGTGAAGCTCTGCTGGCTCGTGTTTGACCACACTGTGTTCTTCCAGCTCTTCTCTCCGCTGACACACACACGCGCACGCACACGCAGCCGGGGGAACCCGGGCGCACGGACCTCCTCTCTCCGCTACCCTGAGCCGCTCGTGCGTCTCTCTGAAGTTTGGAAGCCGCGGCGCGGGAGAGCCTGAGGACAGGAGCAGGGCTGCTCTCTCTCTCGGGTGAGTGCCTCTCTTCACCTGTCTCAGGAATTCAGCGCGTCTGGCTGAGCTCGGGCTGTCGTGTGACTCACGCGCTGGTGAAACGCACGCTTCTGTGGTTAGTCACCTTCTATTAACCGCAAAAAAATGTACATTTAATGGATATCCAGAATTCACTAGTTTCTGTAATTTAACAGAACTAGCTGTGAATTTCAGTCATTTTATGGTTGAATTAATGACGTGTGATACAGCTCACTGAACTGGGTCTTGCCTGCAGCTGAAGAGGTTACTGGAGATGATGGCTTATTGAACGCCATTTGCGTAGAACCGACACAACCTGTTCTGATTCAGTATTTCTGGCAAAAACTATGTGCGTTATTTTTATTGAGCTCACGCCACCGCGTAGCCTTCAGCTGTGTGTGTCCCCGTGCCAGGGACGTGTGTGAGAGCAGTGTTTAGCTGATTGAAGCCTTGAAACCTTCATGCGCGTGACTGCGTTAAAAAAGTTAGCTACACGCTAGTGAAGTCCCACCTCGGACTCCAGATCATCTCCGAAGCAGCTGTGGTATCCGTCCAGGTCCCAGCTTAAAGGTGCCCCCCGTTAACACAGGGAGCGTAATGAATGCCGTAAGAAGGCCGGGGGAGAGGCCAGCTGTTGCCTGACTTCACACACATACCAGTCGTGTGGGCTGCGCTCCATAGTAACATTCTCAGGGCTGTCGGTTGAGGGAGAGAGTGTATCTGTCGGGTCCAGCGTGGCTCCCCTCCAATCTGGCAGCGCGCTCCGCTTCACATCCCCTCCTCAGCCAATAGGTGCCCAGCAGGGCGCCCGTGCAGATCGCTCTCCGCTCCTAAAGAAATGTTAACAGGGGTGATTGAGGGGGGCTGGGTGTTTACTGCAGGTGTGTGCCCGGGGCGTTTTTCTGCCTGTGAAAAGGAAGCCTTTTTGGAGGTAGGTCGCTCTCAAGCGAAGGTGGGAGAGGTCCGTGCTGGAGGTAAGAGGCGGCCCGGATTCAGCGGGAGGGGGCTTCGGCCTGCGGTCTTCGCCTCCAGCGGCCCGTGTAATCGGCGGAAGAATGCACAGAGTGGACAGTTCTGCTGCTGCTGAAGCACTGGCTGTATCCTGAGCCCGACGCTAGCCCTTCAAGCCAAGGCAAAGCAAGCCGAAGCTGTGAGATTGTGTGCGTAGGGCTAAAGCCTAACATGAATAAAGGCCAGTGGTAGGATGTGTAGTCTAGCAGTTTGAAAATGACTTCCTGGGAAGCAGCTCGGAACGATTTGGAGGGTTTTATTGTATTAGCTTGTCCTTATAAAACCCCATTAAGTGTAGGCGTCAGCTGAGGTCTCGCAGGGAGCCAGGAAAGACACAGTCTCCCACAGTGCACTTGGACACCCGGTCTACATGCTGTGTGTGAAATGAGAGCCGCATGCTGTAGGCACAGCGTTTTACAGCAGCTCCACAGCGAAACGACACACCAGTCTCGCTCAGCGCCACGTCAGGCTCCGCCCTCCCCGGGAAACGCTGCCGTCATCTGCGTCGCTCCGCCCTGACGCTGGGTACCGGGCCATCTGATAGAGTCTGAGAGAGCTCTTCCTCACATCCTTCCACTGTAAAAATGGGGCCTACTGCTCCGCATCCCCTGCTCTCTCAAAGAGCATCTCAGTCATTCACGTCATCGTCAAGCTAAGGCTAACATCCCGTCTTCTTTACACAAAATGGAGAGGTTTATCAGAGCCTTCTGTTGACATAAATGTTTAATTAAAGTGCATGAAGGATGTATTGAGTTAAAAACCAGGAGAAACCGCATGTTTCTAAATGGTCGTCGTAAGCATGATGCATTCTGTTCTTAGTGCCTCCTCCTGTTATCTTTCCCTGCAACTCATTTCCTTCTGGACTTTCAAGCACTGCATTCTGTATAGTAATGTGCAGTCTCTACAATTGTAAGGCAATTAACTACAGTTAATTTTTCACGAAGTAAACATGGATGCCCTTTAAGGCAGTTTTTCGATCTGGGAGCGAGTTCTTAAATACACTTTGAATATGGAAACAATTATATAAAGTCATGCGGACGAAGCCCCAAGAGTCTTTGTATAGCTGACGTCTTTGTGTCCTCCTTTTACTTTTCTAAATTGCTTTGCTTCCATTGTATTGTGCAACAGCTCTGTATCAAAGTCCACAGTGTGATGCAGTCTGCTTGGATACACCCATCTGCTACTTGGTGGGGTTTTGAATTTACCATGTAAATAGTTTAGCTGTTTCAAAAACATGTTCTATGGGGCAGGGTAGGCTGCGCAATGACCTTTTGGATCACAATCTTAAGATATAATACAATTTGCAGCTTATTCAGATTAGGTTCACTGGCCCTTTAAAACCACACGAGTATGATAATGCAGCTCTGAGTGATTCACCAGAGACCATATCCCATATCTGATATCCTCAGCACAAAACGATATCCACCCTGGGCTCTCTGTGAGAGAGAATGGTGATTTATTGCTCTGTCCTGAACGATCTCATGCCAGGTCTCTTACTGTGGTGTGCTGATTTTGTACATTTTACATGAGTGTGTGCCATGGGGCGGAGTACATTATTACAGTGGAAATTAAGTGTTTTCAGAGATGGAGCGAAGGATGCTCATTGGATATTCATGAAAAGGGTTTGTTTTTTGTGATGGGCAGGGTGATCCCTCCACAACTTTCATTACTGTTATGGAGAGCCGGGCAAAGGTTAATGACCTTTTTAGAAACACCCGTGCCTCAGCAGTGATCCATCACGGGGTTCCTGGTTTTCAGCCATTCTGGTGCTTTAGCTACTCAAGCAGTGTTGCTCAGTGTCTGTATCCTCTATGAATAAAAAGGGTTAAAGTTTTAAGCGTAATGATGCAGAAATGTGAATTGTTCCTCGTTAAAATGAGAAAATTACCTCTGCAGGTTGCTGCCACAGGTCATAATTTGAGAACTATTTTTAACTGTTTATGTAGGCCTTGTGCACAACATGGTTGTAGCAAGGTTTGTGTGCAACGCTGTTAAATTCTGCAGTGCTCACGTGGCTGTTTTCGATGGATGTTGACAGCGATGACATGTTCTGTTGGCTTTGCACACAGGCTGACTGCTGAGTTGAACGGTGATAGCATAAAGCAAACAGATCTGCAGACTGTAAATGCGGGCCCGTATGGAAATGAATGGGCTTGCTGTCGCCATCCATTCTGGGGCCGTTCTGTTTACTTTGGAGTAAACTGCACTTCCCAGCTCCACTGCTGCAGTGCTTTAGATTTTAGCTGAGAGAGAAAGAGTGGTCACCTGACTGATGATTCTGGATGGCACTGGCGGTAGCAGTTTGCATCATGTCCCTCAGAATGAGCATATTGCTGTGCCAGGACCGCATGATGTGGACAGGCCAAATTAACCTGCATTTATCATGTAATGCGATTTTAGGGATGACCGTTTGTCATATCGCTGACTTACCCCAGACTCTGCTGAAAGCCAACACAAGGCTTTCCTGTCAGTGGCAGGGAGATCCATCTCCCAGAAGCTCAGGGGGGAATTTGGCTATATTCAGGAGAGAACCAAATATTTCATTTGTGTCGGACGGTCGTAATGGAGTTGGTTCATGATCCCGTGGGGGTGTGCCTGGTTTTAGTCCGCGAAACGGCGCAGTGACCTTGAGCCACATGCCCAGTTTTCCTGGTGAAAACCCTTCAGGTTTGTGTCCTCTCTGACTGAGCTGAATAGATTAATCGACTTTGACTTCACACCATGGCGTATTTTAAAAAGAACTTACTATAAAAATAATTGAATCGTGGGAAAAATAAGCATGCTTGTGTTTATTTAATGTTGCTCACAGACATGGCCTCCAAATTGCACATTGTATAAGTGTTACAGTAAGTAGTGCTAAATATTTAGCTAACGATGGGTCAGATTATGGTTTTGGGTGGGAATAATCTTAGCCCCTCCACCTTCCGATAGCTGCCATATGCCTCCTGCAGCTGCCACTGAGCGTGCTCTGTTACTGTCCTGTCGGAAAAGAATGATGGAGGAGGCGCTTTTCTTACCTTCCTGGTATTTCTTCATTGAAATGCCTGCCTGAATTTTAGTGTGCAGTTCTTGTTTTTTTTTCTTTTTTCTTAAACTGCAGATTATGACAGCGTCAGACATGCTTCGTTAGAGGAATTCTCTTTTCGCTTTTGACAATCAAATTGTAATTAAACCACAAAAATGAGATAAATGAATATGAGCGTACAGATGTTTTTAAGAGGAGGATACATTGTTGCTCCAGCATGCAGTTGAAATTCTGCTTTTTAAAATACAAATAGGTTTTAGCCTGCTGTATCAGTAATGAGACATTTTAGCTAAGGCATCTACATGATACTGCAGTTTATGTATGTTTTTATTTTCATCAACTGACATTTATTACCACACTGGTAAAATACGACCTTGACTAGACCAAAAATGTTAAGCACTTAAGTCTGTCTGTCTGACTTGACTGATAATCCCCTTAAAGTAATCTAGATGGAGAAATGGTCTGTCTTTTATGATGCCTGTTGTCTCTTATCCACTATTTTGCCTGTACAGCATTGCTGATGGTGCCGTGATAGTCTTGGCATTAAGTGAGAATGCACAACGCAATAAAATGTTCAGTGTTGAATCAACTCTTAACATTAGAGGACATTTTTGACAGTACATGTAGCCTACATGATCACTTTTCAACTCGCATAAACTCCATTAGTGTTGAATTGACACTGAACACTTCTCTCTGAAAAGATGACTGAATTGAATCTGACGGCTGCCACTCAGTGGCCAATGAAAGTGCACCTTTGTGAATGGCCTTAAAATATCTATTGTTGGATCCGTTTCATAATCTAGTTATATCTTTTGTAAGAAACAATGTTTGAAATGTGGACGTTGGACATCTATTAAATGAAACGGCTGTTTGATGAGAGGATTTTGACAATTTGTTTCTTTTTTATTAATTCACCGACACCTCTATAGTTCACAAGCTGTCATTGGGCCTTCAAATAAAAGACTTGAGTGATCGCAGACAGCATATGGCTTTGTTAATGTAATTATGTCACATTGTGGTCCACACCGTTTAGCTCACTTGTGTTTCTGTGCCTTTATCAAAGAGGCTGCATTAGCAGAACATTTGTCTCCGTTTTGTTTGTGATCAGCTGTAGTTTTCTTTGCAAATGTGATCTAATTTAATTTCGCAGCTGGCCTGCGTCTTGCATGTATGACACGGTGTCAGTATTGACATATTATGAGTCCATTAGAGGCTAATGGCAAACACGTTGTGTTATTTCTATTATATCTGCGCCAAGCAAAAGTCATTTAGCAGAGGAAAGTGGGTCTAAAGAAAGTGGGCTGGTATTGTTTGGTCCCGGGGAGAACTGCACATTTATCTGACACCTCCGTATACCTTAATCTGTCCTGTCAGAGTGATTTGATTATTCATCACAGTTAAGTCATGTAGGCTTGGCTGTGCTTGCTTAGGAAGCATCTGTATCTGAGGTTGGATGTAGATTCACAATGGCATATCACATGGAACAGACAATTAAATTTCTCTGCATTAGAACGGATTGGCATCGTTGTTTCTCTTTCTGGTGTGTCCCATATACGTTACTATTTCTCTAATGCTGTCCTGTAGGCTGTTCATTGTTGAATAAGTACATTGCTGAAAGCAGTGGCACTAATGAAGTCTATAGATTTCAGTTCTGATTATCTGAATTGTCCTGAGCAGAGCTGAATATTAAACATGGCCGTGTATCAGTAACGTATTCTGAATGGCATTATGCAGTGTGATTCTAAATTCTGAATGGCGTGCAGTATGATTCTGAATTCTGAATGGCATCATGCAGTATGATTCTAAATTCTGAATGGCATTATACAGTATGATTCTGAATTCTGAATGGCATTATACAGTATGACATCACAGTATCTTCTTCCCGGTGTGCTGCTTGGCTGCTTGGTAGTGCTTGCATGGGCCCCATTACCTTGTTCTGAATCCACACTGTCCCAGAGTACCGAATGGTCCACAGGCTCATGGCTTTCTCTCGGGGTGAACCTGATCCAGACTGCAGTTAGTGCCACGTAATTATTGGCTAGGTTAAAAGCTAAAGCTGTTTATAAAAATGTACACATTCACATACTCAACTGCCCTTGTCACAGTTAAGTGAAGCAGGAATGTGTGTCTTGCCTTCTGCTCGTGCACATGCAAAAATGCATGGATAATTTCTGTTCAGCCGACCTGCAGTTCTGTGTATTTGTCTCACAAATAGATTTCTTTGAAGTGGCTGGAATGTTTATCTTCTGTGTAGCCGTGATAACCAGCACAGAGTGGCCACACATCTGGATCTGCTTTTCAGAAGATTGTAGATTACTTAAACTGGGTTTACATGTATGTTCTGGCACACACAATATGTTATCTCATTCAGAAAACCATATGGCTTTATTATCTTTTATCAGTTTGGTTATGGATGCTGACATTTGTTAGATGATGAATTCATCCTAGTTTGGCCCCTTGTGTCTGGTATGGAGTCTCGACTGTGCCAGTATAGATTAATTTGGCCCCATGTGTCTGGTGTGGAATCCAGACTGTGCCAGGTTTGACTAATTTAGCCCCGTGTATCTGGTGTGGACTGTGCCAGGACTGACTGGCTGGTACCCGTGCTTGGCGATGCACAGTTGGCTGGAGTGCTGCCCCAGGGGCGGGAGGGTTTCAGGTGGCCTGGCTGATAGCAGGTTGTTGCACACCAGCGACCCGTTCTGGTCGATTGAAGCATCTTCCTCTCACTCATGTCCGTGTGAACCTGACATTTGAGCAACCGTGTGATCTTGAAGCAAAAGCTGACATCACATGCTTGTCTGTGCACTCCCAAATCCATAGCAGAAGCTGTGGCGGTGCGTGCTGACGTATAGATATGTGTGGCATTTTAAATTGATGGGAAAAAAAAAGGGGGGAAATGCATTAAATCCCCTGAACTCAAGTGCCCCATCAGACCACCTTGTCCTCCTTTTGTGTTCGCTGTACACATTGTTCACAGTCACTGGGGACGGGACGCTATTGGCTGACGCGGGCCCTTCAGAATGCGGCAGCGGCCTATGCGCCGGGCTCTGGTCGTCGGGCGGAGCCAGCACAAAGAATGTCTTTCATGGCGCTGCCAGAGGACAGTCACTTCTGGGGCAGCAGCTGAGAGCTGGCGAGGAGACAGGATGTCTGGTGCTGCACTGTTTTTATCCTGGTCTACAGGGTGATGTCATCCCCGGGCATCAAGGGGGGTGCGCGCACACTTGCGCTGCTGTAAAGCTCCATAAGGCATCTTTCATATAGCCTGTGCGTGCGTCTGACTAATGAGAAACCAAAATAGTCCTGAGGATATTAAGTTATGTTTATGCCCTGGAAAACGCACAGGCCTGTGTGCTATCTTGAGCTTGCTTCCTCACAGTATTCCGGGAGTGTGTCTCTCCCTGGAAGTGGACTGCCATTGGCCAGATCTGACTGTTCGACCAAAATCCATGAGAACAAAAAGTGCATAAGGATGTGAAATTAATGGCGGATGGAATTTTGCAGAGTTTTACTGGTAAATTATGTCCACGTGTGAAATGTTTTTTTTCCCCCAGTAAAATGCCATGCAGTGGGTCTCCAGTGAAGATTAACGAGCGTAAGGCACGGTCTTAAGAATGCAACCGCAGATCCCCCAGGCCTGGATGTGTAATCTCTCTGCTGTCCTTATGGGCCTGTAATGCACAATTAGCCACTTAATGCCTGTGTTTACGGGCCCTGCCCCATGCTGGCTCAGGCCAGGGGCCTGGAGTTGCCGCGGAGGTATTTGCTAGCCTCCTCCCGCCCCCCTGCCCCAGGCAGAAATGCCATCCTGTGTGGCTGCTGATTGCCATCTCCCGCTCGCATTCCCACGATACGCTCGCCAGCGCTCACCTCTGCCTCTGATTGGTCTACAGGTGAACGCTTGTGTGCTGATCCCAGTTCTCGCGGTCTAGCGCTAGCGGTGGTTCGTTAGCCTTTCTGTGATTGTAACCCTGGGCACCCCCTCAGCAGTGCAGTGTGTGCCTTATCAGACGTGATGGACAGCCAGAATGATGCAGGAATGCACCCAGACTTTCAGTGCACAGAAACATTTTGCTAACCTTATTTCCTGTGTATTGTATGCATCATTATTATTATTACCATTATTGTTATTATTGAATCAGGCCACTTCTCTCCCACATAGTTCAGAGATTCAAAATATAGAGATCAAAATATTGTGTTCTTAGGAATAGTAGATTTTAATAAGTGCCAGTCGCTGTATTGCAGTTGGACTACGAAGCACAGTGATCATGTTATGTTTTCAGACACAGGAGAGTGTTTGATGGAAAAACCAGAAAGGCAAGCGCGTGATCTTTCTGACTGTGGATTCGCCGCTTTTGCCAGTGCCGTTGTCCCACAGCCATATTCGTCCTGAAATGGGTCAGCTGAGTTGCGTAAACAGTTTCTTGTATCCTTGTGTAATAATGCGTCAGAAACACGTGGACAATAACGGCCAATGGACTCCGATGTCCCATAATGACACATTCGGCTTCCTTTAAACTTGAACTCTGATGTCATCGAAGAGTTGAGTCAGTTTCCAGCGCAGTTTGGATCACAATGACACTTGGCAGGAACAGGAAGTCTCACAATAATAGGTGTAGCGGATTGCAGTGTAATGTAGCAGGTCACCTATTCAGGATAAGAACAATTGTTTACTTGGCAAATGTCTAGTCTTCAGGTATTAGGAAAAAAAGAAAATAGAAAGTTGTGCACTCTAATTTTTTTTTTCTTTCTTTGAGTTGTCTCCAGTTACCCTTCGCCTCGTTGAAATTTTTTGGGCATGTGTCTCCAGCTTCTGCGTTTTACTAGCATTCTGGTATTAACATGCGAAGTAGGATTGGCCAATCACTTTTAAAGTGACAAGTGTTGTTTTTTACATCTGTAGATTTAGGGTGGGAATGCGACTTGAGCAAGCAGTGGCCAAAGCCGGCTGCAGTCGCGAAACTGCCAACACTTGCACGTCTACGCATGAACGTATTTTGGGAATCGTTTGAGGGATGCTGTA